>NC_073694.1:96730861-97030861 GCF_029784165.1 Wyeomyia smithii
GAAGAAATCAAACGGCTACAGTGCCACAGAGGTGGATCATGTGCGTTCATAAAGGTCAGTGACCTGTCGATCGCTCAGAGAGTCGTCGATGAACACGACGGGAAGCATGAGGTGGAGTGTGAAGGGAAGAAACACAAGTTACGAATTACGCTAGAAGATGGTAGTGTTGAAGTGCGTGTGTACGACCTCCCCGAAGATGTGTTGGAAGAAAAGGTCGTCAACTTCTTGAACGATTTTGGAGAAGTAATCTCAATTCGCGAAGTGTCGTGGGGTGAGAGCAACGAATCCGAAGGCATACCGCTCGGCCTATGGTCTGTCCGTATGATGGTGAAGCGGAACATCGACTCGTGGGTAACCATAGACGGAGAGCAAGCACTAATTGTCTACAAGGGACAACTACAATCCTGTCGCCACTGCAAAGAGCAAGCGCACACTGGGCTATCGTGTGTCCAGAATAAAAAACTTCTGTACCAGAAAAGCTACGCGAATGTAGCGAAGCAACCTGGACTGAAAAACAAACCAACTGCCGTTCAGCAGCCCAAGCACTCAGCAAGTATGAGACCAACAAACATAAAAACAGTGGGTCCCAAGTCCACCGCTCCATCACTGAATTCGTCTACCGCCTTTCCCGAACTGCCGAAGAGTGCCACTAGCCAGAGCGAGACAGTAGGTCCGAAAACGCTCGAAAGCAACCAGCCCACAGTCGGATTGGTTGCAACACACCAACCTTTAAAAAAAACTTATGATGCGCCACTGACATCCGTATCACAACCGAGAGCTATCGGGAGTGTAGGAGATATTTTTAAAAAACCCTTCCTTACACTGCGATCGCAAAGCAAGAGCAGCAACGGCAACGAAACCGACGATTCCATCGCTTCAACTAGCAGCCGAAGAACTCGAGGACGACCTGCTGGTAAAAAACCACGACCGAACGACGGCGATGACGAGAGCGAGGAGAACTACAAACTATAAATGGCTCTCACATCTTACAATATTTCGTCCATCAACATCGGAACTATAACGAACCCCACGAAACTCAACGCACTTCGGACTTTCATCAACAACCACGATCTCGACATCATTTGTTTGCAAGAGGTAGAGAACGAACAGCTATCCTTGCCTGGATACGTCGTTTTCTTTAACGTGGACCACGCGAGAAGAGGGACAGCGATTGCCCTGAAGCAACACATCCGAGCTACTCACGTCGAGAGAAGCTTAGACAGTCGACTTCTCGCACTGCGAGTGCAGGACACGACGATATGTAATGTTTATGCTCCCTCTGGTTCTGCACAACGTGCTGCGCGGGAGAATTTGTTCAGAGAAACGCTTCCCTATTATCTTCGTCACCATACAACACATACGATTTTAGCCGGTGATTTTAACTGTGTGCTTCGAACGTGCGATTCAAGCAGCCCGAATACCAGCGGTGCCCTTAAAACGATAGTTCAACAATTACAGCTTCATGATGTGTGGGAGAAACTATGTCCGCGTGACGCGGGATACACCTATGTTTGTCGCAACGCGAGGTCGCGCCTTGATCGCATTTATGTCAGCAACGGCTTACGTGATCAGCTGCGCTCAACACATGTCCATGTCTGCTCGTTCACCGACCACAAAGCGCTGACACTTCGGATATGCCTTCCAAATTTAGGGCAAGAGTATGGTCGTGGTTTCTGGTCCCTTCGCCCCTATTTGTTAACTGATGAGAACGTAGCGGAGTTCCAATATAAGTGGCAGTATTGGACCCGACAGCGCAGAAACTATGCTTCTTGGATTGAGTGGTGGCTTTCTTTTGCCAAGCCAAAAATAAAAAGCTTTTTCAAATGGAAATCACGAGCTGTATTCGAAGAATTCCACGGCCAACAGCAGCATCTCTACAGTGAGCTGCGTCAAGCATATGATAACTACTATCAGCATCCAGAGTTGATCACTACCATCAACCGGCTAAAAGCTGAGATGTTAGCTCTCCAGAGAAGATTCTCACACATGTTTATGCGAATCAATGAAACACACGTGGCAGGAGAACCCATGTCAACGTTTCAGCTGGGAGAAAGGCGACGCAATAAAACCATCATAACACAGCTGCAAACAGAGCAGGACGAAGCAATAACAGAGCCAAGGGAGATCGAGACGCACATGGTCAATTATTTCTCGTCACTGTACTCGGAGGAGATAAGAGAAGAGCATGATAACAGTTTCAACTGCACGAGTGTAATTCCACCCAACGACCCGCTGAACGAAGCATGCACGATCGGCATTACGACGGCAGAAATTTGGACAGCAATACAGACGAGCGCACCCCGAAAATCCCCCGGGTGCGATGGTATCCCGAGAGAGTTTTACCATCGTATGTTCGATATCATCCACCGAGAGATGAATCTAATAATGAACGAGGCAATGAGCGGCAATCTCCCCCCGGCGTTTTTGGAAGGTATCATCGTTTTGGTGAAAAAGCGAGGCGGCGATGGCACAGCCAGATCATATCGCCCTATATCATTGCTGAATAGCGACTATAAGCTCTTCTCTCGCATCCTCAAAACCAGGCTGGAGAGAGTGATTAGAGAACACCACGTCTTGAGTGACGGACAGAAGTGCTCAAATTCAGAGCGCAACATCTTCCAAGCCACTCTCGCTCTGAAAGATCGGATCGCCAATCTTCGTCATCATCGGCGTGCAGGAAAGTTAATCAGCTTTGATCTCGATCATGCCTTCGATCGGGTTAGGCACTCATTCCTCTTCGAAACCATGCGGTCGCTCGGCTTCAACCAAGATTTCATAGTTCTACTCTCACGCATCGCCAGCCGAGCTACATCCCGGCTGTTAATCAATGGTCATCTCTCTCGTCCCTTCGAAATCCAACGTTCGGTACGGCAGGGGGATCCGCTGTCCATGCACCTCTTCGTGTTATATCTCCATCCACTAGTATGCAGGCTTGAACGTGTATGCGACGACGATCTGCTTGTGGCATATGCAGACGACATCAGTGTGATCGTTTCAACAACGAGGCAAATCGTCGCGATGAACAGCTTGTTCACCCGCTTCGAGATAGCCGCCGGCGCAAAACTTAATTTGCGCAAAACTGTTGCTATTGATGTTGGATGTACAGAAGGCAACACAATTAACACCCAGTGGCTACAGACAACAAATGTTGTTAAAATATTAGGTGTTCACTTCACAAACTCAATACGCACGATGACTTCATTGAACTGGGACGCGCTTATGGGGAAGTTCTCGCAACAAATGTGGCTGCACTCGTTGCGCACACTGACACTGCACCAGCGAGTCACTATGCTAAACACATTCGGAACGTCGAAAATATGGTACCTCGCGTCCATATTACCGCCGTTTTGCGTACATACTGCGAAAATTACATCGGCAATGGGCAAGTTTCTTTGGCGAGGCATGGTGGCCCGCGTCCCAATGATACAGCTAGCTCGTAGCATAGAAAACGGTGGCCTAAACTACAATTACCGGCATTGAAATGCAAAGCACTCGCTATCAACCGACACCTGCAGGAGATCGATTCACTCCCCTTCTACAGGTCCCCTCTCTTCAACGCAAATCCGCGCCTAACGATACCAACGGATCTTCCGGATCTTAGGCAAATACAGTCGAACCTGAGACTGATTCCGGACCAAATTCAACAAAGTCTCTCCACCGGCCACATTCATCAGCACTTTATCAGTGAAACAGACGTTCCTAGGGTGGAACAAAAATATCCAGACAATAGATGGCCCCGCGTCTGGCGGAATATAGCAACGAGAAAGCTAACGTCAGCACAGCGAACACAACTTTACCTGATAGTCAACGAGAAAGTCGAGCATCGCAAACTGCTATTCGTGATTCAGCGAGTGGACAATGAAAACTGTACACATTGTGGAAGCAGAAATATAGAAACATTGATGCACAAATTCAGTGAATGTGATCGCGTCCGGCCGGCATGGACTAACTTACGGCAAAGAATAGCAGCAATTTTGGGTGGCTGGAGACACCTTAGCTTCATTGATTTAGTCAAACCTGCTCTAACAGGAATAAGTGAAAGGCAGAGAGTGAAAATATTAAAATTTTTTGCAGAATACATATGCTTTATAAACCAGTGTAATGGTAGAGTTGACACCTCAGGATTAGATTTTCATCTTGATTTAGTGAACTAAAGATTAAAAAAATGTTTTTATGTACATAAACGACCTGACAAATAAAATAATTTTACAATAAAAAAAATAAAAAAAAATAAAAAAAAAATAGTTATAGTAATAATAGTAATAGTAATAGTAATAATAGTAATAGTAATAGTAATAATAGTAATAGTAATAGCAATAATAGTAATAGTAATAGTAATAATAGTACTAGTAATAATAGTAATAGTAATAGTAATAATAGTAATAGTTATAGTAATAATAGTAATAGTAATAGTAATAATAGTAATAATAGTAATAATAGTAATAATAGTAATAATAGCAAAAATAGTAATAATAGTAATAATAGTAATAATAGTAATAATAGTAATAATAGTAATAATAGTAATAATAGTAATAATAGTAATAATAGTAATAATAGTAATAATAGTAATAATAGTAATAATAGTAATAATAGTAATAATAATAATAATAGTTATAATAGTAATAATAGTAATAATAGTAATAATAGTAATAATAGTAATAATAGTAATAATAGTAATAATAGTAATAATAGTAATAATAGTAATAATAGTAATAATAGTAATAATAGTAATAATAGTAATAATAGTAATAATAGTAATAATAGTAATAATAGTAATAAAAGTAATAATAGTAATAATAAAAATAATAGTAATAATAGTAATAATAGTAATAATAGTAATAATAGTAATAATAGTAATAATAGTTATAATAGTAATAATAGTAATAATAGTAATAATAGTAATAATAGTAATAATAGTAATGATAGTAATAATAGTAATAATAGTAATAATAGTAATAATAGTAATAATAGTAATAATAGTAATAATAGTAATTATAGTAATTATAGTAATTATAGTAATTATAGTAATTATAGTAATTATAGTAATTATAGTAATTATAGTAATTATAGTAATAATAGTAATAATAGTAATAATAGTAATAATAGTAATAATAGTAATAATAGTAATAATAGTAATAATAGTAATAATAGTAATAATAGTAATAATAGTAATAATAGTAATAATAGTAATAATAGTAATAATAATAATAATAATAATAATAATAATAATAATGATAATAATAATGATAATAATGATAATAATAATAATAATAATAATAATAGTAACAATAGTAATAGTAATAGTAATTGTAATAACGTCGGTCCCCGTGGCTCTGTGGTTAGCGTTCAAATGCGCCTTTATTTTGAAAACAAAAGTTGATCCGCCCTTTACTCTCGCCTGTTTACGAAATATTTCGCAAATAAGCCCGTTGCTTCCACCACACCCGTTGGGCCTAGTTCCACAGTATCTTTTGTTTTGGGTAAACTGCTCTATCGCCCTTCACTAAAAACTTGATTTAAATATTTTTATCGAATTATACAAAAGAAAGGATTCTTCTCATGAATTTCGTAAGTCTTTTCAAACTCAATAGTGTAATAAAACCATTTGTTTACATATTGTTAGTTGAGCCCTAATCGCGAATCACTCCGGATATATCTCCAGGACTTCTCCTTACAAAGTTATATCATATTTTAGCTTATTTTTTCGATAACTTCAAGAACGTATAGGTTAAAAAGGGGCAAGTGGAATCATGATGTCAATACTTTTCCTTGAAGTTAAGCTGAAGTACCATAAACTTCTTTAGGTTCCATTTGTCCCAACCCACCCATTTTAGAGTACGGCGAGCATATGTCACAGTAGGTTATTATATATCTAAAATACTAACTTTTTTGTGTTAAGAGATAGAGGAATGGTTTATTCGGCAAAGTTATAGAACGTACAAAAATATGAAACTTTGTTGAACAAATAAAATTTCTATCTTCATTGGGAACAGAGTAACAGAGTATTTCATGTAAAAGTTACTTATAAGTTAGTTTTTTGTATTTAACTTTTGTTAGTTACATTTTACAAGAAAACGTTGTACTAAAGAAGCATTTGGGCGAACAAAACACACGTTTTTGTTGAAGGCCACACATCTCCAGGTCTTTTCCTTACAAAGTTATAGCGCATTTCAGCATATTTTTTCGAATTCAACAACGTATAGAATGAAGATAAGGTGAATTGGGACGGATGGAGCTTATAGTAGTTTTGAGCACATGAGCTAAACTTTGAGAAAAAGAATTGACATCATGGTTCCACTTGCCCCTTTTTCCTTTATACGTTGAAAAATTATCGAAAAAATATGCTGAAATGTGCTATATCTTTGTAAGGAAAAGTCCTGGAGATGTGTGGCCTTCAACAAAAACGTGTATTTTGTATGCCAAAATGCTTCTTTAGAACAACGTTTTCTTGTAAAATGTAACTAACAAAAGTTAAGTACAAAAAGGTAACTTTTAAGTAACTTTTACATGAAATACTCTGTAACTCTGTTCCCAATGAAGATAGAAATTTAGTTTGTTCAACAAAGTTTTATATTTTTGCACGTTCTAAAACTTTGCCGAATAAACCATTCCTCTATCTCTTAACACAAAAAAGTTAGTATTTTTGATACCGTCATCCGGGGTGAGATTGTGCCAAAAAATGATGCTTTTTTGATCTCAAGCTTCTAACGCACACATTTGAACAAAGAATTCGATCCAAAATACACCAATGCATTCTAGAATGTTTTGTTATCAACTACAACAAATATGGTTGAGTTACAATAAACTATAATTTTGCTAAAAATACATGAACTTAGGCTCAATCTCACCCCTTCTATGGGGTGAGATTGTGCCAAAAACAAAAAGTTGAATTTAATACCTGTTAAATGAACAGTAGTGTGTCTACGAATAATCCACATGACTAACATGATAAAACAGTAAGTATAGGGACGACCATAAACAACGTGGACTATTAAGGGGCTTTAGGGGGTTGATCAGAAACTATGCATCATATGAATTATATAAAAATGTATGGCTAGATCAAATTGATGCATAGAGTAATTAGTTATGAGAACGTGGCTTATAGACAGTCTCTATACACATAGTGGCGTCTCCAGGTAGCCTAAAAAGGCGAAACGTTAGGACATGAAGTTTAAGAAGACTTTTCGTTTTAATTATTATGTGTCATTGACAACTGTATATTCCATTGGAGATCTTAAAACCTCTGGAAACGTACCCACAACCCTCCTTCTTTTCTTAAAAGTCATCAGTTTATATAGAATTGGTGTACAAAATTTTGCTACATTCCATAAGTAATATCAATAATTGAAAATTTCTATATAACAATTGAGAACAGTAAGCTTCTCAAGCTTTTAGTCATTATTTCAAAGAATACCATAGCTAGACAACATACCTTATGCTGTGGGGACAAAAAACATACCCTATGTAAACAATGCAAGTGTTTTGATGTATACTGATATAATTTTGTCGTGAATGTGAATTCCGCACACTGTGCCGTTCAATATAGCTTGGCACAATCTCACCCCAAAAGGGCTCGAAAAGTGTACAGTTTGGAAAAACATTATTTTCTGAGCCGGCACAGGTTCAATGCATAATATTTCCTCAACACATTGGAGACGACATCCTAACGTACCAACTGAGCAGTAAGTTCTTGTGATTTCTTGCTCGAGTTGGTTTTCCTGGGACATTTTTGGATAACGTTATTTGCGCATGTTTTTCACCCTGTACTTTGAAACATTCTTTAAGCGAAACAGTTCACTGATATTATCTATATTCCATTTCAAGTTGTGAATAAATATGTCATGTTTCATAAAGTATTGAATTTTAGGTATTAGGTTTTGTATATCTCAAGTAATTTAACATACAAACATTTCCCGTTTTGGCTCAATCTCACCCCCGTGGCTTATTCTCACCCCGGCAGACGGTATATGAAAACCTACTGTGACATATGCTCGCCGTACTCTAAAATGGGTGGATTGGGACAAATGGAGCCTAAAGAAGTTTATAGTACTTCAGCTTAACTTCAAGGAAAAGTGTTGACATCATGATTTCGCTTGCCCCTTTTTAACCTATACATTCTTGAAGTTATCGAAAAAATAAGCTAAAATATGATGTAACTTTGTAAGGAAAAGTCCTGGAGATGTATGGTCTTCGGTAAAAATGTGTGTTTTGTGTATCCTAACAATTCCTCCAAACAACACTTTCGTGTAAAATGCAACTAACAAAAGTTAAGTACAAAAAACTAACTTTTAAATAAGTTCCATGTAGTGTACTTTATAACTTTGTACCGAAAAGAGATAGGATTTTTATTTGTTCAGCAAAGTTTCATATTTTTGAATTTTCTACAACTTTGCTGAATAAACTATTCTTCTATCTCTTAACACAAAAAAGTTAATTTTTTTATTTTTAGTATAGTAAACTTTTCACATTTTTTGACAATTTGCAATTATGTAGGTCATTTATACAAACAATTGCTCCCGAGACACTATTAAGCTAGGATGAAGTTGAAAGGCGCAATGGAATTAAGTTCCACTTTTTGCCTTATTGGACCACTGTGATCTGGTCAAGTTGCTGTTCAACAAGGAAGAAAACGCTCCAAAGGATTCAGAATAAAATTCTGAAAATGTTTTTGAAGCGTTCTCCTTAGTTTGGTACACTCGAATTACATAGACTTACTGGTGTTGAACCATTAGAAGCTATGTCAAATAAAATTATTAACAATTTTCGATAAAAATCGTTGCAATCCTCAATTGCTACGATAAGCTCTCTTTATAGCCAATAAGTTAGCAATTGAGTTAGTTGTAAGTTTACTTCCTTTCTGACAAGTAGGTTTAAATCCCTGCGAAGGATAAGTCCTAACTGCGAGAGCAAACAAATCCTAACAATTAAAATAACAGATTTGTAACAGTGTTGAGAAGTCACCATTGGTGATTGGACACACATACTCATTACTTACTAATATTTATCATAAATACTTAAGCTCCTAACAAATCCCCCCTTTAAAGAAAAATACCGGTCATCTCGTGCCGGTTTCACCCGTAATGCTGGTGGCTGTTAGTAGTAAATGTCTACTGCAAAATACTAAAATGGCTGGAATTCTGTACGGACTAACCAGTAAACAAGTATATATTCGGCATCTGGCACCTTTTGGTACCTCGAAGTTTTGTAATAGAAGTGGCTAATTGAATTTTCTGTTTTACAAAATGCTGCTGCTAGCGGAAAAAAAACCTTGCAAATATGCATGTTTTGATGGTGTTAATTTTACGACAGCGGCCGGCGCAGCTTTCAAGAAAATTTTCCTTCACCCCATCGTTTTGATTCCAAAACCGCACCAGTAACATGCGGACGCTAGGTGTTAGCAACTGAAAGGAGGAAAGACAAAAGAGTACCGGTCATCTCGTGCCGGTTTCACCCGTAATGCTGGTGGCTGTCAGTAGTACATGGCTACTGCAAAATACTAAAATGGCTGGAATTCTGGCCGGACTAACCAGTAAACAAGAATACTCGGCAACTGGCACCTTTTGGTACCTCGAAGTTTTGTAATAGAAGCGGCTAATTGAATTTCCTGTTTTACAAAATGCTGCTGCTAGCGAAAAAAACCTTGAAAATATGCATGTTTTGTTGGTGTTAATTTTACGACAGCGGCCGGCACAGCTTTCAAGGAAAATTTACTTTTCTTGACATTCCATTTTCTACTTAGCTCCTCCTTCTTTCTAACTAACTGACGAAGCCTTGATATAAAAGGTACCGTTCGAACATTTCACCCCATCAGTTTCATTTCTAAACCGTACCGATTACATACGGACGATAGATGTTAGCAGCTGAAAGGAGGAAAGGCAAAAGAGTATCGGTCATCTCGTGCCGGTTTTACCCGTAATGCTGGTGGCTGTTAGTAGTACATGGCTACTGCAAAATACTAAAATGGCTGGAATACTGGACGGACTAACCTGTAAACAAGAATAATCAGCAACTGGCATCTTTTGGTGCCTCGAAGTTTTGTAATAGAAGCGTTGCAATTCCGACTCTTGTTCCATGGAATTCTGACTGGGCATTGAAACGCTTGTAAAACGAAGACAAATCGCTAAGGTTTCTTTTATCAATGATATAATCTCCCATCGTGTGAAATCAGAAAACTTACTAGAAAGCTTGAACTTTTTTGCACCTTCACGCATACTTAGAACTATAAGTTTGTTTCAAGGGGCTCCTCAACGAACAATGTATGCAACTAACAAACCAATGAACCAAATGCTGAGCACATATTATCAATATTGTGTACACATTGACGTAACAATGTCTAGGGCAACAATAAGAAATGCTTTGAACAGAAGACAAAATTAACAATTGTTCATATATGTAAATAAAACTGTATGTAGTCTACCCTGAGTCTACGGAATGAATAAATAGACAAAAGTCTGCGATATTATGACAGTTCAAACACACTTGAGTCGTTTATGTAAAAATCATATTTGTCTAAACTAAAAACGAAGTTCATTAGATCAAAATGAAATTTTAGTTCGGGTTTATCGTGACTGCGGGTAATTCCGTGCAGCACATTTTTCCGCGCATTCATCTTAAAATACTATTTTCAACAGTAAATTTCGCTTAAACACAACTAATTTGTGTGCTTAACCATGTGCATAGCATAGTCTGCTAGGATAGTACAGAAATCAGGTATGTTTTGGTAAAATTAACTGTTGAAAAACAGTTTTTAAGATGAGTACGCGGAAAAATGTGCTGCGCGGAATTACACGCAGTCACGGTACCAATTGTACAACTTTGCTAATTTCGCCTCAAATCGATTTACTACACGCAAAAGTTAATGTGTGCGTAACCAGATCATTTATAAGCTTTCTTAGAGCATTCAATGATCTATCTTGGAACCAGTACAACGCATGTGCGTTGGGCGTAACGCATTTGATGCTCTAGCGTATTTTGAATGTATTTGACAGCTCCGAACCACTTCGCTTAGAACGATCTCATCGGTGTTGGTATCGTCATAATGATTTGTAGTGGTATTGGTAACGTTTTTAAGGAGCCTGCTCTAGTTGATGCAGTGTATACTAGGGTGCCAGCCAAAATGGTCAATTCGAATTTCAAAAAAACCTATACAAAATGTTCACCTGCTCGAAAAAACACCCCGTGCAAAATTTCAGCTCAATCGGACTTAAAATGGCGTGGCGCAAAGCGATTAAAGTTTGCCTTTTTTGAAAACCGAAAAATCACCAAAAGGGGGGGGGGGGGGGTGGCGGTTCGTGAAATTTCGGTTTTCGAATTTTTTTTTTGATGCCAAATGACTTAAAAATGCATGAAACATCGAGAATTGGTGTCATCTGAAAAATTTTTTTTTGCAAAAATCTACTCTCTGGGACTTTTCAATTGTGGAAGGCTTATGTGGACACATAAGCACTGAGGAAGACTGTACGTCACAGTCGAAATATATATTTGCGGACTGAATTTCAATATTTATTTCCAAAAAATTTAGTAGAGTATAACGGAAACCGATAACTATTTCTTTGATTGATCTCAATCACTCTGCTAAGACGCTCGTTATAGTTTTTCTAGATTTAAATAATAACTTGTTCTTCCAAAAAAAAAATGTATCCTGTGAAAAAAAATTAAATTAAAAAAAAATTTAGAGCAAGAGCGCGAAATGACCTATGGTCGAATATCGACCATTTTTGATTTGAATGAAACTTTGCACACGTATTTGGCATAGCAAACTGAGCAGTTGAATTTTTTTTTATTTATTTTCAAAGAAACTTGACGTTAATACGCAACTTTTAAAAAAAAGTCCAGGATGGAGAAATGAAAAATAATTTTTTTATGGCAGATTAATTTTTTTATGAACATTCTAATTTGAACATTTTTCAAAATATTTGTATTCTGATGATTTTAAAAGATGCAGAGAGTCATTTCGAATCAAAAAGCTCTTGGTAGTAATCGGTTTACACCAAGCCCAAATGCTGTAAACCCGTTCCTGATCATCGGTGCTCATCAAGCTTACGCAAATTAAACGAAAACGTTATTGCAAAATTAAAAATATTGAACAGTCAAGCTCATTTTAATACGTCTTTATCAATTTGTGATTCGTGTAGTTATTGGAATGATAGTCAAGTCACCATTCATCCCTTCGTTGTTTACTATCCAGAATCTGGAACACTTAAGAATATCAGCTTCATCATAATATTGGAAGTACTCCATCATGCTACTGTTGCGGTTCAGGTGTTCATTGCCAAATTAATGAGTTTTGTTAAAACAACAATAGAGTTGAAAAAAGCGATATTAATGTCTGATGGAGCTGCCTCACAATATAAAAATAGAAAATTTGGCAATTCTTTGCAAGTTCGAAACAAAATATAACGTCGATGCAGAGTGGCATTTTTTTGCGACTTCTCATGGTAAAGGCCCATGCGATGCAATTGGTGGCATATTAAAACGAATGGCAGGAAATGCAACTTAAGCTAAAGAACATGAACATCCCATTACAAGCGCAAAAGAATTGTATGATTGTAATAAAAATTCATGTCATTTAGTTGGGTATCATATGTCGAACATGAACAAGGAGTAACAGAATGGAGCAATATTTTCAAAAAATCTGTACTAATAGCTGCCACACAAAAGTATTACTCTTTTGTTCCGATTTCAGAAAATAAGATACAAACGAAGCTGTTTTTAAAAGATGACGAATCATTTACTTATGATGTATATAAAATATAAGGTGAAACTAGTTCTGTAAAGTATCTATGTCATAAAAAAAATGTTCCTAAGATAATAAAACTCGAAAATAAACATTTGATTCTTATATATATTTATATCACTTAGAACATTTAACTCTTTTCTTGAGAACCGTTCGCCCAATCGTTTTGTTGTCAAAGAATGAATTGTATATTTTTGATCAAGCATTCCAATGAACGTATGGTTTTTGCTGGAGAACCATGGACAAATTAAGAAAAACGTGTGTTTTTCTAAATAATTATAATTAGAATTTTCATAAAAAAATTAATCTACCATAAGAAAATTATTTTTCATTTCTCCATCCTGGACTTTTTTTTTAAAGTTGCGTATTAACGTCAAGTTTCTTTAAAAAGAAAATAGAAAAAAAATTCAACCCTTTTTTATTAAATTGAAATTTAATATTTATTTTTATTTTTTTTTGGTCAAAAACATTTTTTTTGTACAGTGTATATTTTTTTATGATGCATTTGGTGCAACTCATTCTCAGACAGTTTTTCTATACAACCAACGGTTTCTGGGCTACAATGCTTCGAATAAAACCTATGCCAAAAGGCATACGCCCTTTTAGAATGTAACTCATGGGTGTAAAAAATCTCTCCATCTGTGAAAAATGGTCAGTTTGCTAAGCCAAATACGTGTGCAAAGTTTCATTCAAATCAAAAATGGTTGATTAAATTTTCGCGTATTTCCAGGCGATTTGAAATGGTTTTGCTCTATAACTTTTTTTTTTGATTTCTCCATGGCCGGTTTCGTTGTTCAGGTAAACTTTCGTAGTTTTTATACAAAAATCAGTATTTTTAAATGGGCTGTTTTGGATAATTAATTCATAACTTTCTTTTATTTTTTTTTTCAAGAAAATTAAAGATTTGTTTTTAGAGTGTATATTTTTTTTGAAAAACAAAAATATTATCTACAACTTTGCCGAATTCGTCACACCGCGCAAACGAACCGTGTTGGCTCTAAAAATATTTGTAATCATCAATACCTATCCGAAATAGCATTTTCAATAGCTTTTCAAAAATAAGTTGTGTTTCAAAATTTTAAACCAATAGCACAACATGGCATCTTTTGCCTATAAAACGTTTATGCAAAGTTTCAGCCAATGGGCACGTTCACGTTCTGATGATGTAAACTCGACAGAAAGTATATGGTCGATCTGTCAAAACGACGCAAACCCAGAAACGACGAGTCAATTGTGTTGCGTATCTGATTGAGATTCCTGTACTCTTATTATCACTGAATAACATCGATATAGTCTTTTGTCCGATTATATAAGCCAGAGCACTGTGTATTTAATCAAGTGTTGGCAAAGGACATTATTGTGGTAAATAAAACGAATAAATTGTCTGGTACAACATTCGAAAGAACAAGTACAAGTGTCTTAGAGAGTAGATTTTTCAAACAAAATAAAACAAAACATATTTCATCAGTTTCCACCGTTTCTTTACTTTTAAGACACTTGGAATGTATGAATTGATTCTAAGCCAAATACGTGTGCAAAGTTTCATTCAAATCAAAAATGGTCGATATTCGACCATAGGTCATTTCGCGCGATCTTGCTCCTAAGTCCCAGAGAGTAGATTTTCGCCAAAAAGTAGGAGGTTGTATCCAAGACACGACCGCATAACTGACGTAAAACTACGCACACTGTTAACAAATGCATTGATGTAGGTGTTTCATTAATGAGTCAAAGTCTACTAATGCATGCTTTGTGCTGCCTCAACAGTGGGGTAATAGAGACACTGAAAACACGAATCCAGCACAGATTGCTCGCTTGAGTTGTCAAAAAATTATAACCCTTCAAATATTTGTTTATTTGCCTTGAGAAAAACATTCTTCTGCTCAAAATTGGATTTGCTGATGGCAACGGCAGTCTGACGACACACGCTGAGAAGCGAGAAAACCGCGCTGCTCCTGAGATATGGTGACCAACCACAGGGCAAGTGCTTAATTTGAAGGCAGCCACAGGCGCGACCCGCTGCTATGGTCTGTTACTGCAACTGCTGAGTGCCGATATCTGCTGCTACTGCTGTCAGCGTTGTGGACGGTTCATCCAGTTCACCTTCCGACTAATGAATGTAGCTAGTTTTCCCAGAAACACTCTTTTATAGCCGAAGGGTGCTACGCAATAGGCCACGCCTTTCTGTTCAGTTGTCTAATTCTCTAATATTTTTTAGACGAATTATTCCACAATTCGCATTCGATATTTGTTTCCAGCGAATAAATATCGATGGTACTCTCACACACGCAACGGTTTTAACCCGTATCTTATTGCGGTTTGTAACATCAAGCGATTTCGTTTGCTCGCTGTTGCGTGTTGCATCATGTTGCAACTTGGCAGCTGGGAGACGACGAGATTCTGTTACTGCTGATTGATTGAATCGACTTCATATTAGCTCTGAATAGTCGAGCTAACTGTCTTTGTGAATGCGTTCTAACAGAGCAGTTTGTTATTCGAAGTCGGTCATGCTGATCGCAGCCTTTGCGCTGCCCCTACAGTGGAGGGTTTACTAAATAAAGTGAAAATTAGACAACTACAACAGAATTTGATTGCATCCCGCACAGAATGTCTACTTGTGTTGATGCCAGAAAATTATTAACCTTCAATTATTTGTTTATTTGCCTTGAAAAAAGCATGTTGCGGTTCAAAATCGTTTGCTGATCACAAGCTTTGAGTTGCCCTAACAGTGGGGGAATTAAGATACACGGACAACATGCACTGTGGAAGCTATTTCACATTCAGTAAATTAGACGGGTGCGACAGATTTAAATTGCTAGGATCCAATACAGAATGCTCGCTTGCGTTGTCAAAAATTATTAACTTTCAATGACTTATTTATTTGCCTTGAAAAAGGCATTTTGATTTCCGAAATTGAATTTCCTGATGGCAATCTTCATGTTGCCCCAACAGTGGGGGAATAATGGTAGTCTGGCGACACACACTGAGAAGAACCGCGCTGCTTCTGAGACGTGGTGTCCAACCACAGGGCAAGTGTTTAATTTGAAGGCAGCCACAGGCGCGACCCGCTGCTATGGTCTGTTACTGCTCAACTGCTGAGTGCCGATATCTACTGCTACTGCTGTCAACGTTGTGGACGGTCCATCCAGTTCACCTTCCGACTAATGAATGTAGCTAGTTTTTCCAGAAACACTCATTTATAGCCGAAGGGTGCTACGTAATAGGCCACGCCTTTCTAGTCAGTTGTCTAATTCTCTAATTTTGGCCTTCGAAACGCTAATCGCTAATTCGCTAGATTTTGTAGAGAAGTGACGATATAACTATTCAGAAAAACTGTGAATTGCTGATGGCGTTCGTAAATTGCTACGAAAGATGAACATACTTTACTGCGGAAGTTACTTTTGGTACGAATATTTCATTCAAACAACGTTCAATTGTCTCAATTGTCTAGAGTTCCTCTCTTTACGACACAAGTGCAAGTCAGTCTTTTTACCCTAGAATGGAGTTCCAGTTATCGTGCAAGCCACAAAAACATTTTTGTCAGAACAAGCTCAAGGTCTAGATTGAATTTTCGGCAACCAAGAACTTTTGTATTTCGGCTTGAAATTATGACAACTTTGGTTTTACCTTTTCGATTCAGATAATAATTGAATTTTTATGAAAATATTCCAAGGTATTTATTTTTTATGCAAGCTGAATAACTTTTGTTACTCCTTGTTTTTCGAAATCAAGTATGAAAACCGTATTTTTCCGTGTTGGGTACTTTCGTCACTGCGACCAATTTTTTGATGAACACCGTATTGTGAACCTCTTGTTGTAAAAAGCTCTCAAAAGTATTTGTTTTCGTTTGTTTTACCACAAAAGATCAAAGTGGTCCATATCTTACAAACCACGAGCAATAAATATAGCGATATGACTATTTACATATTAATAAGTTAGCGATTAGCGATTTGCGAAAATTCCGCTAATGTGGGTTTAGCGGTTAGTATTTAGCGATTATCGAGCTAAACTTCCCGGTTAGCGACTTAGCGATTAGCGTCGCTAAATTTTCGGTTAGCGGTGCCCACCACTGGTTTTTATTGATAAAAAATATGTTCATAATGTTTTGACACCCCTCCTTCTTTTGGAAGGGAGGGGTGCCATACAAATGAAACACAGATTTCTGCACATCCTGAGAACTAACCAACTGAATGGACCAAATTTGGCAGTTGAATATTTTTAGAGGTAACAAATATGTGCATAATGGTTTGACATTCCTCCCTTTTCTATGAGGGAGAGGTCCCATACAAATGAAACACAATTTTCGCACAGCTCATGAACCAATCAATAAAATACAACCAAATTTGGTATGAGAATGTTTTGAGAGGTAACAAATATGTCCATAATGGTTCGACGCCCCTCCCTCTTCCGAGGGAGTTGTTGTCAGGAAGGATGTTGTCATTTCGTTGAATCAATCATTTCAAACGATTTGTTATTTGACTTTGATTATATCCTATGGCCGATTCTCCGTGCATTTGCAGACTTTAAACACATCGCAAGGAATCAATGAATTTGGAACGTTTAAATTATGTTGAGGTCACAAATATCAATCAAAGCATCAAGTATCGTTTTAAATAGTCTTTGAATTTCTTTTCTTTCCATAACCTTTGAGCCACATATCAAATTGTTATGAAATTTGTTATTTGTAAGTTTGAGAGATGACTCGTTAGTATGACACTAGTTATGTTCAAATTAGTCTTGTAATCTTTGAGATAATAGACTTTCGTTGTATTATTAACAATTTAATTACGATTACTTAAGTTCGATTATAATCAAATGAAATGGGAACGTATAGGGCTGCCAAACTTTGAAATTACGTGCTCAATCATAATTCATCAGTTAACGCTTAACTAGTCCGCTCGTCTGATAATAATGTTAATCAATTTGGTTGTATAGTTTCTGAGATAATGAAGTTTCGTGATTTTCACAAGTCGGTACATTACGGGTGAAGTTACAGTTCGATTACAGTAAAATTCAATATGGTCTTCTGAGGCAGCTAGACCATTCTTTTGACACTAATTTTGTGGAAACCGGGTTAGCCATCTCTGAGAAAAGTGAGTGAGTCCAAGTAGTCATCGGAATATGTTCCTTTGCATAGCTGGATTTCACATTTTTAAACATAACAGGCAAACGAATAGTCCGATTGCAAAACAAATCAATAGGGTCTTATGGGGCAACAAGACCTTCCATTTGACACTGACTTTATGAAAATCGGTCCAGCCATCTCTGAGAAACATGAGTGAGATTAAACTTTCTTCAGAACACGTTTCTTTTCGTAACTTTTGAACCACAAGTTCAATCTTTATAAAATTCAAAAGTTAAGGGTATTTCAGGTAGCCCGTTTATTTGAAATCAATTTTGTTCAAATCGGTTGTGTGGTTTTAGAGATAATGATGTTTCATAATTTTTACATTTTTATACATAACCTCTAAACTAGAAATCCGATTACAATAAAATTCAATAGGGTCTTATGGGACAACAAGACCTTCCATTTGCAATTAATTTCATGAAAATCGGTCCAGCCATCTCTGAGAAAAGTGAGTGAGAATAAAAATCTGCACATACACACACACACATACAGAAAATGCTCAGCTCGCCGAGCTGAGTCGAGTGATATTTGCCATTCGGCCCTTTGGAGCACTTTTATATCTTCGGTTTTGCAAGTGATTGCTGTACCTTTCTAGGAGAAAGGCAAAAAGATAAAGCAATGGCAAAAAAACAGTAATATGTTCACATACATACTGAAAGTAAGAATTTTTCCATCCAACATTCTTAGTTTGCTCGATACAGATGTATCGGCCCGAGATACTGAGAAACAGATTTTGTCAAAAAAAAACCCAAATTATTCCACCTAGCGGTGAGACCTAGCCTTTCTCATTTAAAGTTATTATAGGTTAAAATAGATTCACACGATTTAAGAGAAAAAATACCCCTTGAAAATTTCTGCTGGTTTTATTTTTCACTCTGAATAAGGAATTTCTGATAGCCGTCAGCACAACTATACCGAACATTAAAAACCTAACATTCACACACATATGAGCATACATTAAAACATACATATGCAAATACCATGAAATAAATATGCTTCAAATACATCACGCGAAGAATCCAGGTGACTACTTCTGGTTGCCGGAATACATCCTAAAATGGCTAAATTTTGCCTTATCCGGGTATTTCGATGGCGAAGATGCCAACTTTCAGTTTCTGGAAAACAACTTACCTACCTTACAAAACAGTCCCAAGCCGTGGTGTGGCCTTTGCTGTACGTAAGAGTCGTCTCCATTCCACTCGGTCCATGGCTGCAGTTCGCCAGTTCTGCAGTCTGCGTAGGGTCCGCAGGTCGTCTTCCACCTGATCGATCCACCTTGCCCGCTGTGCACCTCTCCGTCTCGTCCCTGACGGATTGGTTTCAAGAACCATTTTTACCGGGCTGTCGTCTGACATCCTTACAACATGCCCAGCCCACCGCAGCCTGCCTATCTTAGCGGTGTGGACGATAGATGGCTCCCCAAGCAGCTCCTGCTTGAACCACGAACTGCAGGAGCTGGAAAACAACTTAGGATGACCAAATATCATCCATTATGAGTATTGCGGAAGCGTTACACCCAGAGCCCAGAAATCAACTCAGGACGCCATTTTAAATTTCTAGACCCATAGTAGCTTCCGATTTCTGGAAAACAATCTTAAAGGGACAAACATTACCCAATGTTTTTCAGAAACATTATCCCGGGCTCGCGCGGAGTAAACTCCATATTTCAATTTGAAATCCTATTTTGCAGCTTCCGGTTTCTGGAAAGAATCCCTAAATTGTCAAATAAAATACAATGAAGGTATATACACACATACACACATACATACATACATACATACAGAATATGTTCAGTTCGTCGAAAGGGGTCGAGTATATGACATTCGGCCATTGGGACCATTTTTATATCTCTGGTTCTTCCAGTGATTGCTATACCTTTCTAGGAGAAAGGCAAAAGTACAGGTATAAATGTGGCAACCTTGCTTACACCACAGCTGAGCGGGAGAAGAGTGGTGAATCACTCTAGAGAGAATGCATAGCAGTACGCCGCGCGGAGTACACTGCTTAGATCAATTCGATATAATTCGAAGAGCAAACATACGTGACGTACGGCTGAATTTTTTTTTCAGTTTCGAGATGCATAGTAAATACCGTTGTCTACTTTCCTACCTGGGTATATGTTTCTCTCACAAAGCACGTTCTGCAGTGATCTCTGTTGTGTTTGAGCGTATTGTCCTTTCGTGTGAAAAAGATCACACCAGTTTGCTATCTCTCTGGAGAAATATTTCAGCATGATTGGCTGCTCTCTTAAAGCAAGTGCGTCGCTTTGCTCAGTTGTGTAAGGCCTTTGACATGCTGAACGCCAACATGAGCGATCGGGCGAGAAGCTTGCCGTGGGTTAATGAACAGCTCTACCTACGGCTGTTCATTAACCTACTGTTGGTTCCTCGCCCGATCGCTCGCGTTGGCGTTCAGCATGACAAAGGCCTGAGGCTCTGGTTGTAGTGGACGTGAACAACGGCGCAGGACGATTTGCCTTGCCGTGTAGTAATGATACACATTTGGATTTGAATTATGTCTATGTATTCCTTCTGCAGCTAATGCAATATGCTTTCCACACACTTTTTGCCTTTCTCCTAGAAAGTTATAGCAATCACTTGCAAAACCGAAAGTATAAAATTGCTCCAAAGGGCCGAATGGCATATATCACTCGACTGTGTATGTGTGTGTGTATGTGCAGATTTTTATTCTCACTCACTTTTCTCAGAGATGGCTGGACCGATTTTCATGAAATTAATTGCAAATGAAAGGTCTCGTTGTCCCATAAGACCTTATTAAATTTCACTGTAATCGGATTTTTGGTTTAGAGGTTATGGTTCAAAATGTAAAAATCATGAAACATCATTATCTCAAAAACTACACAACCGATTTAAACAAAATTGATATCAAATGAACGGGCTACCTGAAATACCCTTAACTTTTGAATTTCATAATAATTGAACTTGTGGTTCAAAAGTTATAACAAGAAACGTGTTTTGAAGACTACTTGATCTCACTCGTGTTTCTCAGAGATGGCTGAACCGATTTTCATAAAATCAGTGTCAAATGGAAGGTCTAGTTGTCCCATAAGACCCTATTGATTTGTTTTGCAATCAGACTATCACTTTTCCTGTTATGTTTAAAAATGTGAAATCCAGCTATGAATAGGAACATATTCCGAAGACTACTTGAACTCACTCACTTTTCTCAGTGATGGCTGACCCGATTTCTACAAAATTAGTGTCAACTTATAATTCTAGCTGCCTCGTAACACCCTGTTGAATTTTACTGTAATCGGACTGTAACTTCGTCTGTAAAGTACCGAAATGTGAAAATCACGAAACTTCATTATCTCAGAAACCACACAACCGATTTGATCAATATTAATAATATCAGATGAGCGGGCTAGTTAAGGGTTAACTGATGAATTATGATTGAACACGTGGTTTCAAAGTTTGGCTGCCCTATACGTTCCCATTTCATTTGATTATAATTGAACTTAAGCCATCGTTATGTATTAAATTGTTAATAAAACAACGAAAGTCTATTATTTCAAAGATTTCATGACTAATTTGAACATAACTAGTGTCATACGAACAAGTCATCTCTCAAACTTACAAATAACAAACTTCATAACAATTTGATATGTGGCTCAAAAGTTATGGAAAGAAAAGAAATTCAAAGGCTATTTAAAACTATACCTGCTTTGATTGATATATGTGGTCTCAACATAATTTAAATGTGGTTTTGTACTATTTGAACGTTCCAAATTCATTGATTCCTTGCGATGTGTTTAAAGTCTGCAAATGCACGACGAATCGGCCATAGGATATGATCATAGTCAAAAGACAAATCGTTTGAAATGAATGGTTTTATCGAAATGACAAAATCTTCGACTTTTGGCTTTTGGTGCCCTAATTCTGAATATATTCATATTGGGTGGTATTTGGTCATTTTCAGCAGATTTTCTGGCATCAATCTGACACCGGAAATATCCATATTGGGAGGTATTTAGTTATTTTGGTTGTTTTCCAGAAACTAACAGTGGTCGGCTTTAAATTAAAAATCGTGTCAAGGGTCAATGTTTGGTTTCTATGCATCATCTCGATTACGGAAATATCCATGTTGAGTATTATTTGGTCATTTTCGACTGTTTCCTGTAAGTTGCCATTTAGCGATTCAAAATGGTGCCTGAGGTCAATTGTTAGCTCATTGCATCATTCTGCTTCCAGAGATACTCATATTGGATGGTATTTGTTTTTTTTAGGCTGTTTTTCACAAACCGGAAGTCGCCATCTTGGATTTCAAAATGGTATTTAAAATAATTTCTGGCCTCTGAGCGTCATTCTGGTTGAAGAAACACCCATATTGGGTGTAATTCGATCATTTTCCGCTGTTTCCCAGGAACCGGAAGTCGCCAACCTAGAATCCAAAATGGGGTCTGTGGTCGATTTCAGCAGCTGTGTATCATTTGTTACCACTAAAAACATTCACCTGCCAAATATGGTTCCATTTAGTTGATTAGTTCGCGAGATGTGCAGAAATTTGTGCAGACACATGTGCTTCCATAAGAGGGAGGGGCGTCGAACCATTATGGACATATTTATTATAATCGCGAACGCAGACTGAACACGACGTCGTGTTCCGTCTGCGTTCGCGATTATTGTGCTAGTTCTTACGTTAGCGTTGAATCATTGTAAAGTGACATATTTATTACCCTTTAAAACATCCACACGCAAATTCGGTTTCATTTGCTTGGTTTGTTCTTGAGTTGTGCAGAAATGTATGTTTCATTTGTATTGGACCCCTCCTTTCCAGAAGAGGGAGGGGTCTCGAACTATCTTAGGAACCTTTATCGGGACCAAAAACCCCTACATACAAATTTTCACGTCGATCGGTTCGGTAGTTTTCGAGCCTATATGGATCAAACAGACTGACAGACCGGACTTCATTTTTAGATGTATAGATTACATCAATATTTTAGAACCTAAAGAGTGAATATACAATTATTGGATTGAAGCGTTCATGTAAATCTATTTTTACAAATAAAAGTTTGAATGAGAAAGGCTGGGTCTGACCGCTAGGTGGATTAATTTAGGCTTTTTGTGCGTTAATAACGCAGAAAATATGTGAACTGAGAGGACACAGTGGCTGCGTAAGACTCGAACTTTTGCGTGTACTTCAATAGTTCATACCATGATTGTGTTAATAAATTTTTTATGTCATTTTAAGTAACATAACACTTGTGTAAAATTCACAAAATCACGAGTTTTTCGAAATGAGTGTCAGTCCCATTTGCATTTTCAGAAAGCCGCGAAAAACGTGTTTTTTATAATTTCATACCGTTGCTTCTTATGAGATAGGACAATACGTTTGGATGCTTTTGTGAGGTTTTTCCATAACAAAGTTGTTGAGCTCACCTATTGTTATGAAACTATGTATAATTCGCTACCATTTTCGCTTATTAACTCAATTTTGGGTAAGATGCAAATGGGACGGATTTGCTATATGCAGCAATATAGCTATATAAAATTTAAAATAAAAAAAATCTAGAGTTTTCTATGTTTTTCTTAATTTTCTGAATTTTCTTGAGCATTTTCCATTTAATCAGTGGTGGGCACCGCTAACCGAAAATTTAGCGACGCTAATCGCTAAGTCGCTAACCGGAAAATTTAGCTCGATAATCGCTAAACGCTAAACGCTTAACCCACATTAGCGGAACTTTCGCTAATCGCTAACTTTTAATATATAAATAGTCATATCGCTATATTTATTGCTCGTGTTTTGTAAGATTTGGACCACTTTGTTCTGTTTTGGTTAAACAAACGAAAACAATTACTTACAAGAATAACAAAAGTTATTTAGCTTGCATTGAAAATAGATACTCTTAGGAATGTTTTTATGAAAATTCAATTATTATCTGAATCGAAAAAGTAGAACCAAAGTTGTCATAATTTCAAGCGCATTACAATTTACCAAAGTTCTTGGTGTGCCAAAAATTCAATCTAGACCTTGTGCTTGTTCTTCAAAATGCTCCTGTGGCTTGTACGATAACTGGAACTCCATTCTAGGGTAAAAAAAACTGACAAAAGTAACTTTCGCAGTAAAGTATGTTCATCTTTCGAAGCAATTTACGTACGCCATCAGCAATTCACAGTTTTTCTAAATACTTCTATTGTCGCTTCTCTACAAAATTTAGCGAATTAGCGATTAGCGTTTCGAAGGCTAAAATTTTAGCGACGCTAACAGTTTCAATAACCAGCTCAAAAAATAGCGAAATCGCTAACTGAATTTTAGCGTCGCTAATTACCGAATTAGCGAATTAGCGGAATGGTGCCCACCACTGCATTTAACTAAACTCTAAATATCGTTAAACCTCCTTTATAAATATAAATCAACGAAAAAATTTACTAAAAGTTCATAAACTATAGTTATTTTTCGAAGAATTTCGAGAAAAATTAGTTCAGTTTCGGAGACCTCGGAATTCCGCACAGTCTTTGTCCTAGAGCTCAATCTGGAAAAATAAAAATTATAGCTTTTTTATTATTTCGGTGAATTTTGGTGTGGCTAGCAAAGATAAATTTTTCAGAGACCTTAACGAATTTTCTCGTAATCAAACGTAAAAGCGACGAACCCGGCGAGTAATCACTTTACGGCCTTTTGACGCACTTATGCACTCAATAGGGGGGCACCAAAAATTTACAGCAATGATTTAAAAGTAATATTATTTTTTTCATTTTTTTCTATCAATCTATTAAACAAAGACATTAAACGCGAACTCATTTTCTTTCACTTTTTAGATTCAATTACATCGAATTTAGATGTATGTGAAAATGGAACTCTTGCCATAACTCAGCATCTGTCGCAGTTGCAAACTCTAGCTTCATTCGGTGAAACAATTGAAAGCACATCTGTTTCTAGACAGGTAAGTTTTAATAATTGACATACATAATTAGTTTTTACCGCAGTTTTAAATAGGAATATGTCTCGTAAAACAAAACAGGTACTTATTTTATTTCTCACGGCCGACTCTATCCCTCCTCCTATTATTTCAAATGAGATCCCCACTAGATTTAGGCTGAAAGGAAGGAGATACAATTTTCGTAGCGTTCCGTAACAAAAAATCTTTGCAGAGACTCCGACAACGAGCATTTTCATTGAGCAAATTCTTGTACTGCGTTATGTAATTTTTGGCAGGCGGTAGGTTGTGGCGTTATGTTACGTTACATATGGGGGGGTGGGATCAAAAAAAAATTTTTTGCGTTACGTAATGGATGTCGTCTTATTAGTGGGTGTTAACCAACACACCTATATAGCCAACTGCAGAAGGCAGCTAGTTACTTTTCGAGTTGGCTTATTTATCCGGCAGACTCTATTTCACAGGGAGGCAGAGAACCTCTATTGGATTTCGGACTTTTGCTATAATACTGATGGAAAAAGAAAACGAACAAAATAAACATAAAAAACTTGTCAGTTTATTCCGTTCTTTCTCTGGTGATGATTTATTCCGGATGGCGACGTCCGGTGCTTCTTCAAAGCTGCTCTTGCAACTCGAGGTATCCAGTTACTGCAACGGTTCTCGGTAGGGCAGCGTTTTACTACTCCTTGTCGCGGGAGTAGCAAGGAATACAGCTTACTCTAACCGGCGAGCACACATAACAGTCGAACAGTCGAATTCCCGGGCCAGCGGAACAACCTTTGCTGGTCTACACGTACCCGCGTAACAACCTTCGCAGGACACATAAGAGACAAACTGCAAAAAACAGCAGTTAAAACGCGCGCAAAACTCAACACAAATCGCGATTTGTGTCCTGTACCGAGATCAACTCAATATCCCGCGATGGCTGCCTCCGCTTCCGACCAACACAAACCACCGGCCTATCTAACCCTAAACATTGATTCACAGCTATGACAAAAAATTACTACAATTAAAATGAATGAAGCGTCATACACAAATTACGTAACGCTAAAAATCTAGATTCCCTCCCAATAAGTTACGTTCGATATGGCTCCCCCCTAAAATTAGGTTTCGCTGGACAACCTGACCCCCCCCCCTCCAATTCTACAATTTTGAGCAAATATCACAATTACGTAGCTCTCTCAACTGCTGCCTCCTCTCTAGGTAACAATAAGTAACGCCGACTTAACTCCCTTTCATGCGTCATCTAATATATGTACGATGCCTAAAAATGAACAAATTTAAGTGAACGATATTTAGCAGATTCCCAGATGGTCTCGAGGTAAGATGCTGGCCTAACAAGCCAGTCGTCGTAGGTTCGAGTCTCGGCTCGGGAGAGACTGTTAGTGTCAGTAGGATTGTAGCGCTAGCCCCGCAATTGTCCTGTACTCTAAACAGTCGGCTGCGAAGTCTGTGTATAAATAAACAGAAGGTCAAGTTCCGAATCGGAATGTAGCACCAAGGCTTTGCTTTTTATTCAGCAGACAGTGGTGAGCATTTGTCATGTTGGGTATACGCTCTTGTGGGAGTATTCAAATGAGGCTAATATTCAGTTATACACTCTCTGGCAGCAGTACCCACAATGCAAAAAATTTTCCACTCACTGCTAAAAATTGCAACCGCACAGGTTACAATCTAGCCCACACCGAATGAAAAAACATGAGGGTTGTGTGCAAAGCCACGACCGCAAGGTTGAAGTAGAATACTTTTACAAGAGAGATACCCGGCTGCTTGCGAGTCAGTCATTTTTTCTAGTACACAAACGTTGACTAATCAGATCAATTGAATTTTGCGCTTCGACAAGGATTGACCATTTTCAATAATATAGTAAGTTGCTTGTCATGGTTGGGGCTTGACAATTTTTAAATTTTGAGATGAAATTTTTTCGGATGTCGTGCTCATGACTGAAGGAAAAGATAATTCAGTACGTTATGAGACACGGAGATGAAGTAAAATTTATAACTTTTACAAATTTGAAAATGTGACTTAACTCATTAGAAAATATTAACTCTTCAATCAAGTTTTTATTTCATCCTGAAAAGGATAATTTGTTGTTCATTTTAGTATCGGATAAGATGCCGATCACATCTTTGCGTTATCACTAACAGGGCGAAAAAAGTATTCCTTGTGATAAAGTAAACAATGGAATGCTGATATAACACTCAAAACTAGACGGCTCATGTGTTGTCAAAATAAGTCAATTTTTCATTGAATGCATTTACTAGTGCCCACTATAGCACAGAGACTGCATTTCACTAAGTGTCTCACTGCATCAGCCACTATCGATGCTGAGATCCGCTGCAACTAGTTCGCTATCCATAGCCATGCCACAGTATACGCTGCCATTGGTATACACTGTCCCTGCATCAGCTGATCCAGCTGCTATCGCTGCTGGAATCCGCTGCAACTAGTGCGCTATCCATTGCTACGCCACAGCTGTGGCCGCTTTCCGCCATCGCTGGTATCCACTGCACTGCTAGTGCTGCTGCTAAGAGAGGACGACTGCTGTTGTCGCTGTCTAGAACTATTATGAGCGGCTTCGGCTGAAACAGGCTCTTATATAGGCCAAATAGCATGTTTTAAATTGCAAGGTATATGATTCTGTCGATCGTGCTTGGGAAGCAATTATATAACGACCAATCAGAGGTCGAATTTTTCGTTTTGACAAGGGTTGACTATTTTCAATAGTACAATAGTTTGAATAATAAAATTACAATTATCTTCATTCGGAAAGAATCTTAGAAGATTTTCCAATCTATTGCTGCAAGAACGAAGAAAATCCATCGAATACTAACCGATTTATTACCATTTAAAATTGGACATATTTTTCACTTTTTTCATTTGGAAAGAATCTTAGAAGATTTTCCAATCTGTTGCTGCAAGAACGAAGGAAATCCATCGAATACTAACCGATATATTAGCATTTGAAATTGGACATACTTTTCACTTTTTTCGGTTTTGGATTTTCATTTCACATCCCTATGTAGCCGAATTTCCCGAGAGATTGACAACAATTTTTTTACTAACCTAACACCGATAACAATAAAAAACCTAAATTAATTCACCTAGCGGTCAGACTCAGCCTTTCTCATTCAAACTTATTATTTGTAAAAATAGATTTACATGAATGCTTAAATCCAATAAAGGTAAATTCACTCTTTGGGTTCTAAAATATTGATGTTGTAATTGGAGTATAAAATATGACATTTGACGTAATGTTTGTGCTTAAGAAATAGCGAAATAAAGAAATGACTTTTGATTTCGAACAATTTAATCACGAGCGCTACCGGGAACGTTCGAATAGTGCGATGCCACATTTAAATCATGTTGGGGCCATATATATTGATCAAAGCAGGTATAGTTTTGAAAAGTCTTTGAATTTCTTTTCGTTCCAAAACTTTTGAACCACATATCAAATTGTTATGAAGTTTGTTATTTGTAAGTTTGAGAGATGACTCGTTTGTTCAAATAGGTCGTGTAATCTTTGAGATAATAGACTTTCGTTGTTTTAACAATTTAATGCATAACGGTTGCTTAAGTTAAATTATAATCAAATGAAAAGTGAACGTATAGGGCAGCCAACATTTGAAACCACGTGTTCAATCATAATTCATCAGGTAACCCTCAACTAGCCCGTTTATCATACATCAAAATTGTTCAAATCGGTTGTGTAGTTTCTAAGATAATGAAGTTTCGTGATTTTCACATTTCGATACATTACAGACGAAGTTTTAGTTCGATTACAGCAAAATTCAATAGGATGTTATGAGGCAGCTAGACCTTTCATTTGACATTAATTCTGTGGAAATCGGGTCAACCATCTCTGAGAAAAGTGAGTGAGTTTATGTAGTCTTTGGAATATGTTTCTTTTCATACCTTGGTTTCACATTTTTAAACATAACAGGCAAAGTAATAGTCCGATTGCAAAAAAAATCAATAGGGTCTTATGGGGCAGCAAGACCTTTCATATGACATTGATTTCATGAAAATCGGTCCAGCCATCTCTGAGAAAGATGAGTGAGATTGAATAGTCTCCAGAACACGTTTATTTCCATAAACTCTGAACCACAAGTTCAATTTTCATAAAATTCAAAAGTTAAGGGTTTTTTAGGTAGCCCGTTCATTTGAAAGTAATTTTGTTCAAATCGGTTGTGTAGTTTCTGAGATATTGATGTTTCGTGATTTTCACATTTTGATACATAACCTCGGAACTAAAAATCCGATTACAATAAAATTCAATAGGGTCTTATGGGGCAACTAGAGCTTTCATTTGCAATTATTTTCATTGAAATCGGTCCAGCCATCTCTGAGAAAATCGAGTGAGATTGGGAGAGCGTTACACACACATACACACACATACACACACACACACACACACACACACACACACACACATACAGAAAATGCTCAGCTCGGCGAACTGAGTCGAGTGATATATGACATCCGGGCCCTTCTGAGCACTTTTATACCTTTAGTTTTTGCAGTGATTGCTATACCTTTCTAGGAGAAAGGCAAAAACGGAGAATGAATAAATTAATGAAATAAATAAAAAAAATGAATAAATAAATATGAACAATCATATTTATTTATTCATTCTTTCCGTAATTTATAAATTAACAATCCCAAAAACTTATCGACCGTAGTTTCTTATCATTGAAATTGTTTGGTCTTGGTCTGAAGTGCTAATACTGAAAGTATTTGCAAAGCAAAAAGCAGTCAACTATCGTCTGACCCCATCAAGGCCTGGACACGAAATCCAATTCTAATCCATTCTTCAAGAAAAAAAAATCTGCTGGATTTATTTTCCACTTTAAATACCAATTTCGGGTAGCCAACAGCAAAACTATAACGAACATTCAAAACCTTACATTCACACACAGCATACAGTAACACCTAACACAGTAACACGTGCGAATATCATGAAATAAATATGTTTCAAATACATCACGCGAAAAATCCACTGCCGCGACTTATTCTATTGCTTACCCCTTACTACACACACTGCTGTGCAGGCGTTGTTTATGCGACTGAAAGGAATGTTTTGTCACACACAGGAGAGTCAGCTGACGCTGATAGCTCTTATAGACCTGTGTGATAGAGACTAAAGCCAGACCAATATCAATCGTCTCAACAAGATCATTAAAGCCAGGTTGTTGGATCTGAGAAACAAACCTTTTTCTCATTATCTTCGCTCCCTCCCAGTCCGTGGAAAGCCCTTCTGGCAACTTACCGAAATTTTGAAAACCAAACCGAGACCTATTCCCCCTCTATCACCCCAACACCAATCCCCGGTCATTTCTTTTTAACAGCATCTGAAGAAGCCAATGCACCTGGTCAGCATTTTGTCAACTCTCACAATTTGGGTCATGCCATGGTTAGCCCGCTCGAGCATGCCGTCCAGGAAGTAATAACTAGAGTCGCCGATCTTCCCTCAGTCATTCCCGATGAATCTAAAACATCTGCTGATGAGGTGGTGCCATCAAGCGCACCAAGAACGTGAAGGCCGCCGGCGTCGATGAGGTCCTCAACCTTGAGTTGAAAAACTTGAGTCGAGAATTTTTCGAACACCTGGCAGCGATTTTTAATAAGCGTCTGGAGCTCAGCTACTTTCTCGCTGGAAGTTAGCTAAAGTGATCCCCATCCACAAATCCGGTGAGGACCCTACCAACGCTAAAAACTATCGTCCCATCAGCCTATTATCGTGCATCTCGAAGTTGTTCGAGAAATTGATTCTTAGTCGCTTACTATAATTCGTAAATCAGAATAACTTCTTCCTGCCAAAACCAGAACAGTTCAGGTTTAGACCCCGTGTAGACCATCTACTGGACAATGCCTAACTGGGCAACTGGGAGTTATTGGGCATTGTCCAGTAGATGGTCCACACGGGGACCGAAACCGGTCGACTTAAAAGGTAATTTTTTGTTGTCCTTTTACGTTTATAAGAGCAATAAGTGTTGTGTCCGTTAGCGCGTCGCGTGATTAGTACAAAATCAAATTTGAAAAATGTTGAGGCCACATATTTTGATCGTTGCTTAGATATGACCACATGTTTAAACATTACACATGTTTAAACATTATGAAGTTCATTGGTCAAGGGTTTTAAAGACATGTTCATTTGGTCATTTAAATCTTACTATGTTCAGATCGGTTGTGTAGTTTCTGTGGTAATTAGGTTTCGTGATTTTTACAATTTGATGCATAACGGACAAAGTTAAAGTCCGATAACAGTGTAATCAAATAGGGTTTTATGTGCAACTAGATCTTTTATTTGAGACTAATTTAGTGAAAGTTGGTTCAATCATTTTGAAAAAATTGAGTGAGCTGAAGCAGTCTTCGAAATATGTTTCTTATCAAAACGTGATTTCCTTCTTTTATACATATCTTTTATAAATAATTTTTAAAAAAATGATTCAGCTAATTCTAAGAAAAACGAGTGAGTTTCAAAGCCTCCGGAACACGTTTTTATTAAACTTTTGAACCACATGTTTAATCATAAGTTAAGGATTTTAAAGACAGCCCGTTCATTTGGCACCACAACACAAACAATATCGCACGCTTAGCCTTGGGGCTAATAGCGGTCTGTATCAACTAGATATTCGTTGAGAGAACTCGTTATCGATATTGTTTTTGGCACATTTTGTATGTGTAGGATAAGTACAACGATACACCGTGCCCCAGTTCTGAGTCGAGAAAATTTCCAGCTCGAAAAGATCCTCGACTCGATCGGGAATCGAACCCGATATCACAACCGTGTGAGAGAGCTAGCCGACCGACATCGCTAACCACAGAGCCACGGGGACCATCCTTTTGCACCAGTTTTGTTTAAATTGGTCGTGTAGTTTCTGACATAATGAAATTTCGTGATTTTCACATTTTGAAACACGGTGCCTAAACTAAAAATCCGATTACAATGAAATTCAATAGGGTGTTATGATGCCACTCGACCTTTCATTTGCAACTGATTTCGTGAAAATCGGTTCAACCATCTCCGAGAAAACTGAATGAGTTTAAGCAGTCTTTGGTATATGCTTTGCTTATATAACGTGATTTGACATTTTTATAAATAACGGACAAAGTTATTATCCGATTACAATGAAATTCAATAGCAACCTATGGGACAACTAGGCCTATCATTCGAGACTAATTTTGTGAAAATCGGTCCAGCCATCTCTGAGGAAAATGAGGGAGTTTAAACAGCCTCTGGAAAACATTTTTTCCACGTTACTTTTAAACCATATGTTTAATCATTATGAAATTTACAAGTTATGGGTTCTGCAGATAGCCACGCATTTTTATGCAAAACAATTTTTCATTGAAACAATCGAAAAGACTATTAGACAATAGATTTTATATTCTTTTGGAAGTAGAATAGATTTGCTTTCAGAATATCAAATAGCTATCTGCGTATTTTTGCGTACGACTAAGTAATTTGAAGTCAAACTAACCATCGAAAAACCGTTATTTATTTATTTATTTCGTCAAGCAAATGTAGACTACAGTTATAATAATACAATGTTTTCTTATATTCTATACATTATTTCCAGTAGTTAGTCGTTTTTTGATTTGATTTCTGCCCATTTTCGCAGTGCTGATTATAGTGACGCATCATGCGATTTATTGGGCCATTTTTTGAGTAGTTAGTTCTGTAAGAACTTTCCGCAAATATTTTACGATTTCTTAATTGACGACTGGGTGCATAAAAATTTAGTTGCGATAATAATTTAGAAAATTGCACGCGTTGAGAAATAATGTCATTGATAAAGTAAAGCATTGAAAGTTCGCGGCGTTTTTTAAGTGCTTGTATGTCTATAAGCTTCATATGATGGTAAGGGAAATGCTGTCCAATTTAGCTTACGAAGCGCGTACAAAAGAAATTGTTTTTGGACAGATTCAATGCGTTCTTCATGTGTTACAATAGGGTAACGAGGGTATTTTGGCCAGCTTTGGGAAGTGTTCGCACAGTTCATTAAAAACAAACACAATTTTGCAACATAAATACCTACTCTATCATACCATTGTTAAAAGCTAAGTGTCTATTTTAATATACACCGTTCAACAATGCAATATATTGAAAAATATCCTAGAAACATCAAAATTTCTACGAAGTACTAAAAACATATTTTAGTCCACCAAACTATTACTTTGGCCTACCTTTATATCTACAGACGTGTATAGAAATAGTTCGGACTAATTATATTTAAGATCATCATCGGTATTTCTGAAGCAAAAATAGTGGGTTTGAGGAGAACATCCTTCTGCTGTGAATTTTTGTAAATTTTAGGCATCTAAAAATGAAATGATTCGGCTTATAGCGGTTTGACAGGCATTCTCATCTGATTTCATATCGTTAAATATGATAAACTAAGAAGTAATTACCTGTAAATTGTCACAAGCTGCTCCCTCGTTCACGTGCAACGGCCGAACGGTAATCAAAGAGATGTCAAAACTTGGCATAGCCAAAATATGTTTGCTTCAGAAAGAGGCAAACATGTTTCGGCCATGCGTTTAAACACTTTTTCAACTTTTTCCAACATGTTAGAGTATACAAACTGTTTCTATGACATTTTATTGATGTTACTACAACAACGAATTGTTTCAAAAGCATACATATTTGTTACAATAGCTTCCGGACGTTGACTTGTATATTACCACTTCCTCTTGACTTTGGGTTGACTCAGCCATGACTTTGAATATGTATGAACTAATTCCAAAATAACACTACCTAGAGCCAGTTTTTCGCGGAAAATTATAGTGTAGTATGATTCTTAGGTGTGTTATTCAATGTTGCATGCATGGTTTTCTAATATTCATTGAATTTATCAGATAAAATGCATAAAATGTTACCGGGTGGGCCAATATATGCATATGGGCCAAAATACCCCCGTTACCCTATAGGGATTCCATATAATGCTACAATATTCCAGAATTGGTCGGGCGTTTTAGAAAGTTCAGCATACTATTTGCTTTGTTGATTATTGTGTTATAATGTTCTATGAATGTAAGTTTGGAGTCTAAGACTACGCCTATGTCCCTTACGATTTTGCATTTTTCTCCTGGTTGGTTTCCTAAGAAAATTTCTGTTGGTGGTGTTACTGTTTTTTCTGCTAAAGGCTATTGAATTACATTTTTTGATGTTGACTTGCAATAGGCTTTTGTTGCACCAAGTGTAGAATACATTAATTTCATTCTGGAATATTTCGAAGTCTTCTGCATTGATTATTTCTATGAAGAGCTCCTTGTCGTCAGCATAAAAAGCACATGTATTGATTTAAGAAGAAAGGAAATGTCATTCACGTATAATATAAAAAGAAGAGGGCCCAGGTGAGAACCTTGAGGAACCCCGGAAGTTACTTCAATTGGGTTTGAAAAGGAATTTTGAAAGCGGACTATTTGTGTTCGTTTTGTTAAGTATGACTGCAGCCATTCCAAAAATTTTGTTTCCATTCCGTATTTTTCGAGCTTGAAGAGCAATAAAGGTATGTCGATTCTGTCAAATGCCTTGCTAAAGTCCATATTTAGAGCTTCTACGTGGTTGGCGTTGTCCATTACAGTCAAAGTGAAAGTTATGAATTCCAAAAGATTTGTGGTAGTTGATCGGCCTTTATGAAGCCGTGTTGTTGAGTTGTGAATTGGTTTTTTACTTGCTGAAAGATTTTTTCATTAATTATTGATTCAAATAATTTTGAATGCATGAAATAATGGGAATTCCACGATAATAACGAATGTCAGATTTAGCGCCAGATGTGAAAATTGGCACTAAATATGAGGTTTTCCAGAGTTTTGGAAAAATTCCTTTCTTCAGAGACATGTTAAAAGGTATAGTAAAGGTGTAGATAGTTCTTCTGCCAAGTTTTTGAGAAAAATTGGAGCTATTTTGTCAGGTCTAGGACCTTTCGCAGCGTCTAAATTTTTAAGTGCGTTCTAAATTTCGAATTCAGATATTTGATTGACAGATAGAGAATTCGAATATTCAGGAAAATACGAGAAATATTCGCGGTAAAAAGTGGCAAAAAGACTACATAGATATTTCATTACTAGTATGTCCTACATTACTGTCAAGATGCATTCGTGATGGAAATGGTTAATGGTTGAATAACTGTTTTATTTCGAACTATAGCTAGATCAAATGTTCGGCAAAAATATGTATTTCTGTTTGGCTTATAATTTTGTAGAAGATATAAAATATGTAGAAAATCCAGAAAAAAACTTATATTGAGAATAATGATTTTAGTGAACTTTGTACATAAACTCAAATTAATCTACCTAGCGGTGAGACCCAGACTTTCTCTTTCGAACTTATTACACTAAAGTCGCTTTTTACGCGGGGGATACGTGCCGCGTAAAAAAAACCGCGTTAATTCCGGAATCCGCGTAAAAAAAACCGCTAATTTCCGGAATCCGCGTAAAAAAAACCGCGTGAATTCCGGAATCCGCGTAAAAAAAAACCTCGTAAATTCCAGAATCCGCGTAAAAAAACCGCGTAAATTCCGGAATCCGCGTAAAAAAAACCGCGTAAATTCCGGAATCCGCGTAAAAAAGCCGCGTAAAAAGCGACCTTAGTGTACTAGTTAAGCTTAGCTTAGTGCTGACTGTACATATCCATGGTTGCTACTCCGTCCGAGAATGGCCATTCTGTTTCGGAACAGAGTGGTCTATGTACATAAATCGAGGTAATACCATTAGTGGGGCCAAAGCCGAAAAACGTGTAGCTAACCTTAAAAAAGGAGTGTAAAGAATCGTGTGCCTTGCTATTTGATAGTATAATTGGAACTAATTTTTTATTGAGATGAAATCGATAAGTAATAGTAGTGATGTTGGAAATACATAAAAATCTTGATATGATATCGGCAAAAGGCCTTTTCTCCCACTACGGGCCACTAAGATGTATCGCGCCGACATAATCCGCCCACCAAATTCCGCTCGGGAATTCCCTCTCCTAGTCTTCCTGGAATGTACTCGTCATGGTCCAATGGTAGAACCCGAAGTTTTCTTACATCACGCCGAACGACGCCTGTTGCGGTTTTCACCGATATCACCCTAGTGTGTCCCTCGGGTCCCGGGAATGCCTCTATGATGCGGCCTATAGGCCACTGCTTCGATTTGTCGTCCTCCTTCGCAAGCAAGACGAACGCTCCTACAGGTATATTTCGACCGGATTGTTGCCACCTTGTCAGACGTTGAAGAGACCATCGAAATTCCTGTGATAAACGCTGAATATAGTTCCATCTGGACAACGAGTTGATCTGACGTTCTAACATATTAAGCTCTGGAATTGTGGTGAGGGGTCGTCCGATCAGAAAATGAGCAGGCGTTAGAGCTTGCGGATCATGTACGTCATTGGAAATTGGGATTATCGGACGCGAGTTCATTGTAGCCGCTACTTGAGCAAGAAAGGTTGACAATTCCTCATAGGTGAAAATTTGGTTACCTGCAGTCTTTTCTAGCAGCTGTTTCGCGGACTTAACTGCCGATTCCCAAAGCCCATCGTGATGTGGTGATCTTGCTACTCGACTGGAGAAACAACTGGAACGCTCACCAAATAAATCTTCAGCAGAAGTAAATGCACGTATCATCGAAGACATAGGGGCATTAAATCCAAACGCTGTGCGATGAAACCATGTTTGGACAAGAGTAGAAGTCCTTAAAGCACGCGATGGAACACGAAAATCAAGTAAAGATAGTAGTTTGGGACAATCTACTTCATTGTTCAGGAGCTTAGCGTTAAATGTTGCCTGCTGAATCTTCCGTCGTCGAGCTAGGGTGTCAAGATTGATTATCTTGCACCGATCACCGTATGGAGGCAAATTCTGTGGGTCATATCAAGGCAGATTTCTCAAAGCAATTCGGACAAATCTCTTTTTCACTCTTTCATTTCGTAAACTCCAGGTCAGTTGATGTAGAAGCCAAACTAGTAAAGCATTCTCTAAGATAGGTCGCACTAAAGAGCAATACAGAGCTTTCAAGCAATACGGAACATTAAAATCTTTGGCTATTTTGGTTATAAACCCCTGCTGACGATTAGCCTTAGCAATGGCGGCCGATCGATGACTAGCAAAGGAGAGTTTCTTATCCATTGTCACACCCAAGTCATTCATCTCTTCAACCCTGCTGAGCACGACTCCGTCGATATGGTAGTTGAACATTATAGGCTGCGAGTTCCGATGAAATGTCATTACAGAGCATTTAGGGATGCTGACAATCAGCTTATTACGATGGCACCATTCTACAAACATATCCAGTAACTGCTGCAAACGGTGACAATCTTCTATGCACTTCACGGTGAAATATAATATTAGGTCATCCGCATATATAAGCTTACATCCATCACCAAGCAAAATTCTAACATCGTTTAGAAATATTGTAAGAAGCAGTTGTCCCAAGTTACTTCCTTGAAGTACACCACTCAAGTTAACGAACGGAGTTGAGCTGCACGCTCCCAATTTCACCCGAAGTGATCGATCACACAAGTATGAACTAAGCCATGCAACTAAGCTGTCAGAGGCACCAAGCAGGTCAATTTTGCGCAATAGTAATGTTGGCGCTTACCCTACGTTGTGTGATTTTTTGATTGCGGTAAACTCGCACGTTTGATTTAATGTCGTTGGGGCAATTAAGGCCCAGTTTGCTTGGCAGCAGATGGGAAGCGGGAAGGCTTTCAGGAGTTGAAAGTTCGAAACACGAGTATTAATAACTACTACGAAATATATTAAATTAATTTCTTTTTACGTACACGACGGCTACCGGCAGCGGGCCGGCTAGCGCTATGGCCAAAGGCCGACTGGCACAGCGGCCGACTAACGACTCTATTGAAGTAAAACTGGACAACTGGTCTGGCGCTGCTGCGAAGAGCGCTTTTATATGCTGCCGGGCAGTGGGCAGCATTGTCGAGCGGCAAACAAAGCCGCAAATAAGCGCGTGCAGATCGGCGTCGCTTGGGCCTCAGCTAGTCACTCACGGACGACAGTCATGCCCAGCTGAGGTGGGACTTTTGGCGCGAACATACTCCCCCCCTTGAAACCCCATGGGTTTCAACATTCAGTCCAAACGAGGGAGCAGGGGTCAGGAGGGAGCAGGCATGGCTCCACAAGGCAGCTGGGAGCGCTGAGATGCGGTTGCAGGCATGATCCGACCAAACTTTAAAGTGGTGTGGGTGATGAGTAGCAACGAACCCAAGCTGCGCTGGCGGTAGCAGGTAGGCATCGGGAAAACCAAACCGCGGTGACGAGAGCGAGCACCGGCACCCCTGTGCGGCGCAGGCGAAATGGTTAGCAACGAGGCAACGAGTAGGCAGCGGTGAACACGTACGCTGCGCTGACGATGACAGGCAGCAGGAACCAAGCTGCTCTGGCGATGGCAGGCAGCGAATGCAAAATGCTGCACTGACGAAGGCAGGCAACGAAATCGAAGCTGCATTAACATGAGGCAGGCAGCAACCGAAAGCTGCGCTGGCGATGGCAGGCAATAAACCCAAAAGCTGCGCTGGCGAAAGGCAGGCAGCAAAGTCGAAGCTGCACTAGCATGAGGCAGGCAGCAACCAAACAGCTGCGCATGCGAAGGACAGGCAGCAACAAATCCAAAAGCTGCTCTGGCAAAGCAGGCAGCGAAATCCAAGCTGCTCTGACGTGAGGCAGGCAGCAACCAAAATAGCTGCGCTGGCGATGGCAGGCAGCGAAATCCAATCCGCTACCCTGGCAACGGGTAGTTTGCGATGAATGTGCGGACTGCACTGATGATTAGCAAGCGGCGGTGTGCAGCGTTGCTCCGACGAACTAGACGCAGGGGTCCGGGGTGGAAGCATAGCTCCCAATCACTGCTGTGTGGACGCGGCGGTCCAGAATGCCACTGAATGATGCGCTCCAGCAGCCCGATAACTACGAAGACGCGCTGGTCGAAAATGCCACTGGATGGTACGCTCCAGCAGCTGCGCTCCGTTGGATGGTATGCTCCGGCCGGTGTACTAAAAATTCGCTAAGCGTAAACGAGTTGCATTTTGATTTTATTTTAGCGAATACTTAACTTGAGGAAGTGGTGGGGCGGCAGATTCGATCGCCTGGTTGACCAAAACCTGCGCTGCCCCTAGTGCCTGGCTGGCTGGAACCTGCTTGCCACTTCTGACTTGTGGCGCGATGAATGTTGGTCCGGACTGGATGGATCCCAATGCACCAGATTGGTGCGACTAAAGTTGCAGGAACACGTTCCCAGCGATGGCTTCGAAACATCAAATCAAATTGGCGCGAAATGCGCGGCGACGGCACATGGACGTTGTGTCCATCAAGCATCGATGCGAAGATGCTTCAACTTGTTACAAAAGTGAACAAAATACAAAACGGCTGCGCACAATGCCATCATTGTCTCTCATTGTTTCACTCACTTCAAGAACTAAATGCCCTTTGTGCGACTCGAAGTATTCTACACAATACTCTATTGTTCGGTCACCAATAAGGTTTGTCCATTTGAATAATTGTCCGAATCGGCACACAACGAGCACTTTGGACATTGGCACGAAATTGTAATTTAACAATCGAGCACTAGTGATTTCCGTGTATCGCTTTAGCCATTTCGAATTTGGCTCGATTTATATGAGAAATGTTCAACAATTACTACGGACGTTAGAATACCTTTACAATTAACTTCACCAAAATTTTGATTTTGGTTCATTTTTCGGTAACTTAGATTTTTCAACGACGGACACTATCACAATTTCGACTGATCTCAATTTTCGACAACTTTCAACCGAGCAGAAAGAATGAACGGCAGAAAGGAAGACTGCTCAAGGATGTGCGCTGGTAATTTTTTACGCTTCGAAAGTCGGTTACCTTCAATTTATTTTTCAACGACGAGGAATATGTAGAATATTGTGGTGTTTTTCTCCGCACGCGTGGCAGACACATGCGCTTGGGCAAGCCCCGGTAGTATGGCGCGGACAGAAGCAAATCCGGCAAAGCTTATGGCGGTCCACGAAGTCACGCCGCTCCTCCGGCGGCACTCGGCGAAATTCCTCGCAGCGATAGAGATGATGGCGGTTGCCACGGTAAAAGCAGGCTGGAGGAAAAGGCGGGTGCTTGCTAGCAGGCGGGTGCTTGCTGGCAGGCGGTGGCTCCAAAGCCAGCGATTTCTTCCCTTCTGGCTCGTGCTGCTGCTTACCGCGGGATGCTCCGGTGGCTGCCCGGATACCTTTGCTGGCTCTTCCACGCTGGACTAATACGATTAGTTTGGAGACGTCTAAGTCGTTCCTGGCATCGTCCAATTCCTCAGGATTTATCGCGTTCGCTTCCCCAATAGCGTCCAATTGCTCCTTGGATCGGTCGATCCATTTGGCTGAAGCCTCCAGCCATTCAATATCCGATGTTGTTGCACTACTAGCGTCGAAGTCCTGTATTACTTTTGCGAATCGCGCACGAAAACGCACAAACTTGTTAACTTGGTCCATCACGGATGATTCGTCACACTACTTTATTATTTTTTAACGAAAAACTCCCTCCTACGAGCAACCGTGTCGATTGATTCGACATCCCGGTTAGAAAAAATGCGCGTTCTGCTGGAGCACTGTTAATTGCCGGCTGGCATCGAGCGCCAAAGGAAACAGAATGCAACTTGTCGATTGCGACGAGCACCGACGCGACCAGCACTCTGCCATTGTGTTTTGGCAGTTGACGAAACCGACGGCGAACGACACCAAAAGAAACGCACGGGCTTCTAATAGCACTACCAGGATGCCGTATCCTGGTCACGGCACCAATTTTATGTTGGCGCTTACCCTACGTTGTGTGATTTTTTGATTGCGGTAAACTCGCACGTTTGATTTAATGTCGTTGGGGCAATTAAGGCCCGGTTTGCTCGGCAGCAGATGGGAAATGGGAAGGCTTTCGGGAGTTGATAGTTCGAAACACGAGTATTAATAACTACTACGAAATATATTAAATTAATTTTTTTTTCACGTACACGACGGCTACCGGCAGCGGGCCGGCTAACGCTATGGTCAAAGGCCCACTGGCACAGCGGCCGACTAACGACTCTATTGAAGTAAATCTGAACAACTGGTCTGGCGCTGCTGCGAAGAGCGCTTTTATATGCTGCCGGGCAGTGGGCAGCATTGTCGAGCGGCAAACAAAGCCGCAAATAAGCGCGCGCAGATCGGCGTCGCTTGGGCCTCAGCTAGTCACTCACGGACGATAGTCATGCCCAGCTGAGGTGGGACTTTTGGCGCGTACAGTATACGATGGTCAATTCTGTCAAATGCGGCTTTCAAATCCGTATAAACCACGTCCACTTGGCATTTTGCTTCCAGTTGTGTAAAACAAGTATGCGTAAATTCCAATAAATTCGTGGTAACCGATCGTAAAGGCATAAAACCATGCTGGTCTGCAGAGATGTAACACTTCATTCCAGCTAGAAGACTTCGATTGACAATAATTTCAAATAATTTCGATGCTGCCGAGAGATTTGTAATTCCACGGTAGTTACGGATATTACTTTTAACTAAACTTTTGAACACTGGAACCAGAAATGGTTGTTTCCATATTTTCGGCAATTTACGCTGTTCGAATGAGCTATTAAAAACTAAGCAGAGTGGGGAAACTAATGCGGCAATATATCGACGGAACACAACGGCTGGAATCCCATCAGGTCCAGAAGAATTTTTGAGCTTGTTGGTCGCAGCAGTAATCATCGATTGCGTGATCTCGAACGTGTTTAAATTAATAATATCAGCAGGAACATCAACTACAGCTTGTTCAACCTCGTGATCAGAAGCGATGTTTGGTGCAAACACAGAAGCGAAGAATTTAGCAAACTGTTCACATGTATCAGCATCAGAATTCGATTTTTCGTCGTTAAGAAATGTTGTCGGTGGAATGGCAGAATATTCACTTTTTGAGTTAACAAAATTCCAGAAGGACTTGGGATTACGCTTTAAATTTGATTGAACTTTCAACACATACGACTTGTACAAGCTCCGGTTCAATTTCCGATAAGCATCGCAAGAAGAACGAAAAGCATTTTTCGATTCAGATGAGCGGTATCGTCGGAGTCGTCGCTAATTTGTATTAAGCATTCGTTTCAGCTTTCGTAGCTCTGCTGTACTCCAAGCAGGTGACAGAAGGGGCCTACGAACAGGCACGTTAAGTAACAGCCAATCCGAAATATGCCAGCAAAAGCTTTCAGCCATATCATCCACGTCATTCGAAGACAGTATTGTGGTCCAATCAGAGTTGAACAAGTATTCCAGTAGTGCCTCGAAGTCGATTTTTCGAAAATTGAGAACAGGATCCGTGGGAGTATATCGGTTTCTAGAGGCAAAATCAGCAGGAAAAGAAACGGACACAACCAGAGGCGGGTGGTGGGGATCAACACGAAGCAGCGGTGCAGATGATTCATTAACATCAACTAACACGCTTGCTGAGTTAGCGAAGACCAAATCGAGCGTTCTGCCAAGAAAGTTTTGCACCAAGTTGTATTGACACATGTTCAGAAGGTCCATTCCATCAATTATCGTGGAATTTGCCTGTGTAGAACTACTGGAGTTACAGCAAAAGATCTGGCTGTCGTTTGGGGATCGTGGTTGATTATAATCGCCGCATACTAACACAGTATCGTTGGGCAATGCTTTGTCGCAAATTTCACGAGCCGTTAATACGTGCTGTTCAAAAACTGCCACATCGTGACTCTTATCAGGTGGTAAATAAACAGCACATAGCGAAAGCTTCTTTTCTCGGATTGTAGCTGCAACGCATACTTGCTCAATTGACGAGCCATTTCTTGTCGTAATGGATGAACTAACATGTTTTGCAGCGACTGCGATCAAGACTCCTCCAAAACTATTCTTTTCACTGTTACAGCGAGAACGATCGCAACAGTAAACATTATACGCAGGACCAAACAACTGCACCGAGTTGATATTGTCGTTCAAGCCAGTTTCCGTTATGATGATGACATCAAAGCTGCAATCGATTGATACAAGGAATAGAGCTTCAATTTGCAGCTAGAAATGCGTCTGTACTTAAGCTGGAAACAGCTTCCAAATGCACGGCCTTCGTGGAAAAACAAATGAAAAGCGCGATGCATCCTTTACTCGCGACTGATCCGCGTACACTGCGGCCCACAACGCTTATTGGACCCGCATAATCAACACCAGTAATCAAAAACGGGGGGGTGTGGTATGACACGATCGGCTGGGAGCTGACCCATTTGTTGATAAGCTTGTAGAGGTTTAGCTCGAGAGCAAGTTATGCATTGTCTGTAGACCTTGCGTGCTGCACTTGTTCCATGTGTAATCCAGTATCTTCAGCGCGAGACTGCCAGTTACGTTTGAGGTCCGCAGTGATTATGCACAGTATGGTACTGTTGTAGAACAAGAGCAGTCAGAATACAATTGGGTGGCAATACAATTTGATGTTTCGAATCATAGCACAGATTAGCTTGTTTGATCCTGATGAGTCCAGCTTCATCCAAAAACGGTCTGAGTTGTCGCAAGGAGCTATTTCGACTTAAATCCCTTTGGTGCTGTAAAGCATTAAATTCTTCGAAGTAGAATTGTCGCTGAATGTGTTTTATATAGATAATCAGAGCTCGATCAATTTCCCTTGGTGAAAAGATGGTTGACTTCATTGTTTCTACACGACGAAAACGAAGAATGCGAGCAGTGATACGAAGAAGTTTTTGTAGATTTGGATAATATCTGTGCATCATGTTGTCCAGGAATGTATTTTCATAGACAGCGACGAGTGACACTGCCAAATTCCTTTGTTCCCTATTAACCTGTTGCCTTTCAGTGTTGTTAAGCACAAGATTATTGTATTTTTGGTGTCCCAAGCGTTCGTTCCATGTTGGACCATTCCACCATAGAGAACAATCTTTCAGTTTCTCTGGCTCTACACCGCGCGAAATTAAGTTAGCAGGATTCAGGTGCGTGTCTATATGACCCCAATTTATTGCTGGAAGATGGGTAACTATTTCCGCCACGCGATTGGCGAAGGTTTCCCAACACGATGCGCCTCCATTGATCCAAGCTAATGCAACTTGAGAGTCAGTCCAAGCACGTATTTCATAGAACGGTGATCGACGGCTGCTGTTACATTTTTTATTAAACGAGCTAGAATACGCATGGCTACTTGCTCTAGCCGCGGAAGTGTTGTTCTCTTGTTTCTTATTGGAGCCAACTTTGACTTGGCGCATAGCAGATGCGAGGCGATAGTATCAAATCCGTTAATCGTTCGAACATAAACACAAGCTCCCATAGCTCGTTCGGAAGCGTCACTGTAGCCGTGCAGAACCAGATGAGATGTACTCCGAGTGCTAACCACTCTCCGAGGAATCTGAAATGTACTAAGAGACGACAGACTTTGGAGCAAATCATACCAGCATTTACCAACTCACCGGGTGGAGAGGCATCCCAGGCCACCTTTAGTTTCCATAGTCGCTGCATAATAAACTTCGCCTTCATGACAATCGGTGTCAGAAGCCCTAGTGGGTCGAGGAGTCTTGCAATTTGCGACAGTATTGAACGTTTCGTGGGCTGAAGGATCTGTGTTGGGTGATAGCTAAAACGGAGCTCATCGTTGCACGGCTGCCGGTGTATTCCAAGGGTTTTAATTGTGTCGGATCCGTCGAGCTCGATTGGCACCTTCAATTCGATAGCTGCCTTCGGCAAACCTGTGAGAACAGATACACAGTTTGGAGCTCATTTTCTTAAGTGGAAGCCTCCACTGCCAAAAAGTGAAGACAGTTGTGAACGCAGGATTATAGCTTTATCGAGAGTATCTGCTCCGGTAGTAACGTCGTCGACATTATTCCCCTGACTGCCTTTTCTACCGTCTGCGGATATTTTACACGGTGAGATTCGAGTAGTTGTTGTACACATTGGTGGCTAAGTATGAGGCACTCTTGGTTCCGTAGGTTACTGTGTTGAGTCGGTATTCACTTATTGGCTCTTCTTTTGTCCATCGCCATAAAATTCTCTGTAAGTCTCTATCATCCTCATGTAACTGCACCATACGGTACATTTTTTGTATATCCGCTGTAAGTACCACCGTGGGGAATCGAAACCGTAAAAGAATGTCGATTAGGGAATCCTGAAGCGCTGGCCCAGCCATGAGACGTCGTTGAGAGACTCGCCACTGGAGGTTTTTGCAGACGCATCGAAGACCACTCTGCATTTGGTAGTCGTGCTGGCTTCCTTCACGACGCAGTGATGAGGAAGAAAAACTGGTAGCTTAGACGATGCATTCGTAGCTACCGACATGTGTCTCAACTGGATGTATTCCCGCATAAATTCATGATACTACTGTTTTAGTAGTATATTTTTATCTAGCTTTCGTTCGAGATGCAGAAGCCGTCTAATTGCAATTTCTCGCGAGTTGCCCAAGGTGGCAGGATTTCTCAGAAACGAAACCGTTCATAGCTGTCACGAGTTGTGTATTTCAAAAAATGATCCTCGCACAACAGTTCCTGATCACTCATATGTGGTTTGGGGTTGGTATATTCCCCAAGCTCTCAGAATCGAGTTATTTGTTGAGACAATACGTCATTGGTGGCAATGAAAAGGCACGGTGATACCGAAGTGTATCGCCGATGACTCGGCTCCCTTGTAACCGCCAGACACTACCCAACCGAGTTTAGTATTTTGCAGAACTGGAAGACTGCCGTTGGCACTAAGCTTAATGGTGCCAGGCTCGATCAAACTGAAAAACAATTTATTTCCCAGCAGAATGCTAATTTTTCCAGGATGGTGAAATTGTGGATCTGCAAGCCTAATAGATTCTGGTATTGGCCAAGTGGTGATGTCAACTGGTCTCAGTGGAAGCTCGGACGTAAGACGGTCTAAAACCACACATGGAACGATATTGCGGTACCCTGTGCAACGAGAACTAAAGCTGACCTGCGCACCTAAGTTAGAATGACCGGCGAGCCCAGAAATGCCGCCAAACTTAAAATCAACCTTTGCTGTGGGCAGGTTTGATTTCTCACACAATTCCCTTGTTATATAACTAGTGTGCGAAGCACAATCAAGAATAGCGCGACAAGTGTGGGGTCTTCAATATTTATCGCACACATTGATAGTAGCTGTCAGAAGAAGAACATTCGTGTCCGCAACGTCTGCTGCTAAGCTTGCAGGTGTAGTGTAATCAATGCTTGAGAAACGGCAGACGAATCCGAGAAATCGATTGTTGCAGACACCACCTGTGTGTAGTGAAATCCGTGGCATTTTCTACAGTTACTAGAGTTACAATTCTCTCCAAAGTGCTGCTTCATACAGTTTTGGCAGAGCTTTTGTTTAGTAATATAATCAAGCTGCTCAGTTGGACTGTCATTGATTAATTAACCGCACTGGTAAAGCTGATGTGCCGTTTTGAAGCAATTGCCACACAGTGTTTGAGATGAGCCTTCATTACTCGAAACATATAGTGATGCCCCTTTATATTGCAACCTAGAAGGAGCCTTTGTGAAAGCATGCACAGATTTGTCACGAACTGGCTGGGAAGATTTTAATGCATAACTTTGCGCATCGATAAATTTCAGGAACCGTTCAAGCGTTATTTCGTTTTCCGACAAATCGCCCCTTTTTTGGCACCATAACTGTTTCGTGTGGTGATCAAGCTTCTCGACGAGGATGAACAGTAGAGTGGCCATATTTGAAGAGTTTTTGAAGCTATCGATCTTAATGAGCGACGGGCTGAAAAAGTTTCCTTTTGACCTCTACAATGAGCCACGAAAATTTGAAGTTGATCGGAGTTTATTTAATCGACCCACAAAGCGTTTTTATTTGAGAAATCGTTTTACACGAAAATTGTAGGGAGTTTTTTCTTTTTTTTACATATATCTCTCGATAAACGTATCCAAATACACTTGTATTTTCATAAAAAATGATATTATCACCCTAATTTGAGTTTAAAAATATCTATGACTTTTGGTGTTTGTTAAATAGTTCGTTTTTTGAATGAGGTGTGTATTGTTTCGGTATAAATCAACAACATGCAATATAAATCGAAATTTGTCTTAATTATTTGTTGAAACAATTAGAATTTTTCATAAATTTAACATTAGGTATTGAAACCAAAAATGGCCTACTTCCAGCCACCATTTCGAATTTTCAAAGTCACAAGACTCGGTAACAGTTAATGTGTCACCTGTGAAAACGCTATTTCATGTCTGCTGTGGTGAGGAAACATAAAATAGCGTTTTCACAGGGAATGCATTATCGGTTTCCGAGTCTTGTGCTTCTAAAAATTCGAAGTGGTGATTCAAAATTGGCTGTTTGTGGTTTCAATACCGCTTTACCTTAAGGACCATTCGTTTTCAATCGCCTGATCATTTTTTGTTTAATTTCAAACGGGATATCTAGCCAATCCAACTTGTTCTGGGCCTAAATACCACAAGCGATTCTTCATTTTTCAGTTACAGTGTCTGAGACGACTATCAATTTCGGCATAAGCGAAAGAATCACGTAGAATATTCATAACTTGATTAATACATTTCACTCGTACATCCGAAAAACACCTGAATGTGAGGTTTGACTACCAACAGGGACATGTCTTGAATCAGAACTTTTGGATCATTGAAGCTGTGAGTGAGTTGATAGACTGTGAATGAGTGGATTTCGTTTGATGCTCTTGTAAAACGGTTTAAGAAAAGTGTTCAAGGTCCGATGCTTTTGCCATGTAATATATTTTGCATAAAAGTTCATAGAAATGAAGAGGACAAGTAATATTGGTCAATTTTCGAAACTTATTCGAAATATTTCAATCCACTAGCGTATTATGAACTTCTTTGGCGATATTTTTGCCGTAGATTGAATCAATTTTAAGAGCGCCCAAGAACTTTGCACTTTTATCGAAACTCATGAGAATTGCTATTCGATCAACAGGAGATCTACCGACCGTATTTGATAAAATTCACCGTCTTAGTGTATTCAGATCACTAGTGCTGAACTGTTGCATAGAAAATAATAGTAATAGTAATACTCAAAATAACATTAAATCCATACAAAAAGTTCTTAATAATTTTAATAATTTTGCTTCACCAATCCGATTGTGGCGGTTCACTTCACAGTTGCTGCAATGAAGTACGATTAAGGATATAATCACTGAATGGCAGTTTCAAAACCTCTAGCGAATCTGAGAGGTCATTGATTTATTACGTAACGTACTAAGAAGAAGGGGATATTCAACGAAGAGCTCCATTGCGCGAGGCCCACATGCAAAATTGCGTTATTCAGGGGTGGGGGTGTTCAAAGTTGCTATAATTTAGCGTTACGTAATATGTGAATGTCCCTAATGATATGATACTATAATTAAAGAGTATTTCGACGCAAAATATACAACTATTTTAGGGAACTAAGGCAAAAAAACTTTAAAAAGACAACAGTTTTTATGAGAATCTATTTTTGTTTAAATATAAGCGTTTTGTGGGTCTATTTAATGAAATCGGATCAACCTTAAATTTTCATGGCTTATTTTTGGAGTAAAATAGAAACGTTTTCCGCTCGGCGCTCATAGAAATCCCATGATGTTACAAAAATTGCCACTCTAATGTACAGCAACCATATGTCACGCTCTTCACGATGCATCGCCTTTAGTGCGCGAACTGCTTCGTCAGATACATCATGCAGTGCGCGCAATCCAGAGGAGGATGATGACGTCAGCGATGGTTGAGCTAAAAAGCGCTGGATGTGTTGCGTTGCGTTGGTCTATTGTACCTTTCCTGTAGTTTAGCGAGCGCGGGAGCATAATTGGCATCCTCTATTCTAAGATGAGAAATTAAGGAACCAGCTTCGCCAGCCAGATTAGTTTTCAAGAAGTATAATTTTTGACTGTCCTGCAAGTTTGGGTTTTTATTAACGGTGCTATCAAAAAAATCGAAAAATGACGGCCAGTTTAGAATATCACCCCTGAATGTGGGAATGTTCATCCTTGGAAGCTTGACATCTGAGAAGTTTGTAACACTTTGATCAGTGGCCATCGCTGGAGGTGTCATTGTAAAACTGGCGGAACAATTGCGAAAGAATAGCGCTTGCTGCTCTGCTAGTTGCCTGATAGCATCGCTGCCATTTTGCATAGCGGGTGCCTCATGGTAAGTAGACGAAAACTCGAACCTTTTTAGCAATTTATTAAAGCCGATTTTCAAGTAAATCACTTCCTCTTCGAAATTAGCCATATGATCAAGCAATCCCTCTATATTTTCCTCGGAACACTCGTCATTCTTTAATGAAGGGTTAGATAGGCTAGCCAAACATTTTGGAGATTATCGAGTTCGAGTGGATGTCGGTATCTTCCGGATCATCGCTATCACGAAGTTTTTTCGGTACGTTAGTCGTGCGCTTCAATCGGGCTTCTACTGAACGTCTTTCACGAATTAATTTGCCCATTTTACTTTTATGAACGGTATCCCCAACAAATTTTCCGGCAAGTATCAATGGCACCCGTACGGATAACGATGCTACGGTTGAAAATGGATGAGAACGCACTTTGCTAACCGATGGCCTCGAAATCCGGTTCGAAGGACCATTTAGTGGGGCCAAAGCCGAACAACGTGTAGCGAACCGTAGTTTCCCGAAAGCTGACCTTAAGAGAGGAGTGTAAAGAAACACGTGCCTTGCTATTCGATAGTATAATTGGAACTAATTTTTTATTGAGATGAAATCGATAAGTAATAGTAGGGGTGTTGGAAATATATAAAAATCTTGACATGATATCGGCAAAAGGCCTTTTCCCCCACTATGGGCCACTAAGATGCATCGCGCCGACAACCATCATGTAACATGTGACATGTAACATATTACATGTGATATGTAACTTGTCGCTTGTCCTGTAACATGTTACACGTGATTTGTAACATGTGACACGTAATGTAACACGAAAATTACCACTTACCACTAAACTTATTATAAAATTACCACTAAAACCACTAAACTTATTATAAAATTTATTTTCAAAGACTGTCAGCACCAGCCGGAAATCTCGCCATAGATTTTTTGGTTTCCAATATTTTGACAGCAAAAATGAAAAACAAAACATTCAAATACAGTACTTCCGACTGTTAAGTTTTCTTCGTTAGAGCCTAGAGAGCTGTTCTAATCAATTATATATCTAAAAAAACTAAAATACATATATTTCAAAACGTTATTAGTAATGTTGTTTTAAAACAACATTGCGCATTTAAGGGTTAACGTCATTTTTATTTATGTTTTTATACATAGACCACTCTGTTCCGAAACGATACGAGGACTCAGTGAAATATATATGAAGTCAGAGTGGTCTATGTACATTGGTATGGTAAAATCACTTATTCCGCCAAAAAAATGGTAATTTCATGTATTCACATTTTAAACCACTTCATAGCCAATATATTAGAACATTTTGTTTGAAAGAATCCGTTGAACAGAATTTTATTCAGAGATTTTTCGAAAATTGCTTCTCCTGACAAATTTGCTCGATGGCACATAGACCACTCTGTTCCGCAACGGCTCATATAATGTCCGGTGCTTCTTCAAAGCTGCTCTTGCAGCCCGAGGTATCCAGTTACTGTAACGGTTCTCGATAGGGCAGTGTTGTGCTACTCCTTGTCACTTAACCGGGAGTAGCAAGGAATACAGCTTACTCAAACCGGCGAGCACACATAACAGTCGCACAGCCGAATTCCCGGGCCAGCGGAACAACCTTTGCTGGTCTACACGTACCCGCGGAACAACCTTCGCAGGACACATAGGACACAAATCGCAAAAAACAGCAGTTGGAACGCGTGCAAAACTCAACACAAATCGCGACTTGTGTCCTGTACCGAGATCGAGGCTCAACTAAATATTCCGCGATGGCTGCCTCCGCTACCGACCAACACAAACCCACCGAGATGTCGAAGTCAGCATTCAGCAAACCACGTTTTTATCACCAGAGGAAGATACCGGCCTATCTAACCCTAAACATTGATTCACAGCTATGACAAGGAATTACTATACCTATCTATCGCGATCATATCGTTCACAAACGGAAAAATGAATGTGGCGTCGTACACAAATTACGTAACGCTAAAAATCTAGAATCCCTCCCAATAAGTTACGTTCGATATGGCTCCCCCCTAAAATTAGGTTTCGCTGGACAACCTGACACCCCCCCCCCCCCCCTCCAATTCTACAGTTTTGAGCAAATATCACAATCACGTAGCTCTCTCAACTGCCCCCTCCTCTCTATGTAACAATAAGTAACGCCGACTTAACTCCCTTTCATGCGTCACCTAATATATGTACGATGCCTAAAAATTAACAAATTTAAGTGAACGATATTTAGCAGATTCCCAGACGGTCTCGAGGTACGATGCTGTCCTAACAAGCCAGTCGTCGTAGGTTCGAGTCTCGGCTCGGGAGAGACTGTTAGTGTCAGTAGGTTCGTAGCGCTAGCCCCGCAATTGTCCTGTACACTAAACAGTCGGCTGCGAAGTCTGTGTATAAATAAACAGAAGGTCAAGTTCCGAATCGGAATGTAACACCAAGGCTTTGCTTTTTATTCAGCAGACAGTGGTGAGCATTTGTCAAGTTGTGTATACGCTTATTTTCACTTATACACTCTCTCGCAGCAGTACCCAAAATGCAAAAAAATGTTCCACTCACTGCCAAAAATTGCAACCGCACAGGTTATAATCTCGCCCACACCGAATGGAAAAAATTGACAACAACTTTTTTTACTAACCTAACACCGATAACAATAAAAAACGGAGAATGAATAAATTAATGAACAAATAAATAAAAAAATGAATAAATAAATAAGAACAAAAACCGCTATCCCCATCATTCCTTCCGTAATTTATGAATAAACAATCCCAAAAACTTATCGACCGTAGTTTCTAATCGTTGAAATTGTTTGGTCTTGGTGTGAAGTGCTAATACTGAAAGCATTCAGAAAGCAAAAGCAGTCAACTATCGTCTGACCCATCAAGGCCTGGATACGAAATCCAATTGAAATCCATTCTTCAAGACAACTGACTCATCTTCCCAAAGTGCTGCAAGCCCCAGTTCAACTTTTCGTGTTCCTACAGTTCCTTAGTGTTTTGTTTCTTCAAGAAAGTTGTGAAAAATGTTTCTGCTAGCAACTTTGTTGAAGATGTCAAATTTCTATCTCTTATGTCAAAAAAGATATAGAAAGTTTTATACCGTCTGCCGGGGTGAGATTGTGCCAAAAAAGGATACATTTTTGTTCCTTAGCTTGTAATGTACACATTTAGGCAATGAGTTTGAACCAAATCACGTCAATGCAAACTTAAATGTTTAGTTAACGACAGTTGCAAATATGATTAAGTTACAATAAACTATAATTTTGCTAAAATTAATTGAACTTTGGCCTAATCTCACCCCTTCTATGGGGTCAGATTGTGCCAGAAACAATAAGTTGAATTTAATACCTGAGCAAGATCGCGCCAAATGACCTATGGTCGAATATCGACCATTTTTGATTTGAATGAAACTTTGCACACGTATTTGGCTTAGCAAACTGAGCATTTTTCACAGATGGAGAGATTTTTTACACCCATGAGTTACATTCTAAAAGGGCGTATGCCTTTTGGCATAGGTTTTATTCGAAACATTGTAGCCCAGAAACCGTTGGTTGTATAGAAAAACTGTCTGAGAATGAGTTGTAGGGAATTGAAAATGTACCATAAAAAAAAACACTGTACAAAAAAAATTTTTTTGATCGAATAAAATTAAAAATAAACATTAAATTTCAATTTACAAAAAAAAGAGTTGAATTTTTTTTTCGAAGAAACTTGATGTTAATACGCAACTTTTAAAAAAAAGTCCAGGATGTAGAAATGAAAAATATTTTTTTTATGGTAGATTATTTTTTTTTTATAAAAATTCTAATTTAATCCTCTAGTGCCCAATACCGCCAATTGGCGGGCTTAAGTCGAACCCCTAAAAAGCTTCAATAAATACGTACAAAGTGTTTATAATGATCCATAGTGATTTTAGTGAAACCCGTCAAGAAATTAACTTGGACACTAGAGGGTTAAACATTTTCCAAAATATTTGTATTCTGATATTTTTAAAAGATGCAGAGAGTCATTTTGAATCAAAAAGCTCTTGGTAGTCAACATTCTAAAGGCATCGGTTTTCGAGTTATTTTTAATTTAAGCTCGAAAAGTTTTTAATATTTCGGAAAATACACGTTTTTCTTAATTTGTCCATGGTTCTCCAGCAAAAACCATACGTTCATTGAAATGCTTGATCAAAAATATACAATTCATTCTTTGACAACAAAACGATTGGATAAATAACTCAAGCGCTAAACCTTAGCCTACCTACACGTTCCCCCTTTCCGAATGTTTTATAAAAAAAATATGTTTGTCGTGCAACACTACCTACTTGTTCACTAATAATAACTGTTTGTAAAGTACGCAACCAATAACTACTGGGTTACCTATAATATCTGTTTTCGTATATAAATACGATTGGACTACTCCAGATGTGTTAGTAACAGTTTGCATTTTGTGAAGATGAATGAAGTGAAAATGGAATACACCAAGCCCAAATGCTGTAAACCCTTTCCTGATCATCGGTGCTCATCAAGCTTACGCAAATTAAACGAAAACGTTATTGCAAAATAAAAATATTGAACAGTCAAGCTCATTTTAATACGTCTTTATCAATTTGTGATTCGTGTAGTTATTGGAATGATAGTCAAGCCACTATTCATCCCTTCGTTGTTTACTATTCAGAATCTGGAACACTTAAGAATATCAGCTTCATCATAATATCGGAAGTACTCCATCTTGACACTGTTGCGGTTCAGGTGTTCATTGCCAAATCATGAGTTTTTTAAAAACAACAATAGAGTTGAAAAAAGCGATATTAATGTCTGATGGAGCTGCCTCACAATATAAAAATAGAAAAAACTTTGCAAGTCTTTGCAAGTTCAAAACAAAATATAACGTCGATGCAGAGTAGCATTTTTTTGCGACTTCTCATGTTAAAGGCCCATGCGAAGCAATTGGTGGCATATTAAAACGAATGGCAGGAAATGCAAGTTTAGCTAAAGAACATGAACATCCCATTACAAGCGCAAAAGAATTGTATGATTGGTCAAATCAGAAAAGTAATAAAAATTCATCAAAAATGTCATTTAGTTGGGTATCATATGAAGAATATGAACAAGGAGTAACAGAATGGAGCAATATTTTCAAAAAATCTATAATAATAGCTGCCACACAAAAGTATTACTCTTTTGTTCCGATTTCAGAAAATTCAGAAAGTTTTGTTGTCAAAGAATGAATTGTATATTTTTGATGAAGCATTCCAATTAACGTATGGTTGTTGCTGGAGAACCATGGACAAATTAAGAAAAACGTGTATTTGCCTAAAAAATTATAATTTTTCGAGCTTAAATTAAAAATAACTCGAAAACCAATGCCTTTAGAATGTTGACTACCAAGAGCTTTTTGATTCAAAATGACTCTCTGCATCTTTTGAAATCATCAGAATACAAATATATTGAAAAATGTTCGAATTAGAATTTTCATAAAAAAATTAATCTACCATAAAAAAAATATTTTTCATTTCTCCATCCTGGACTTTTTTTTAAAAGTTGCGTATTAACGTCAAGTTTCTTCGAAAAAAAAAAAAAAAAAATTCAACTCTTTTTTTCAAATTGAAATTAAATGTTTATTTTTAATTTTTTTTGGTCAAAAAAAATTTTTTTTACAGTGTATATTTTTTAATGATGCATTTTCGATTCGCTACAACTCATTCTAAGACTGTTTTTCTATACAACCAACGGTTTCTGGGCTACAATGCTTCGAATAAAACCTATGCCAAAAGGCATACGCCCTTTTAGAATGTAACTCATGGGTGTAAAAAATCTCTCCACCTGCGAAAAATGCTCAGTTTAGCCAAATACGTGTGCAAAGTTTCATTCAAATCAAAAATGGTCGATTAAATTTTCGCGTATTTCCAGACGATTTGAAATGATTTTGCTCACCTGTTGAATTGACAGTAGTGTATCTACGAATAATTCGCATTAATAACATGATAAAACAGTAAGTATAGGGATGACCATAAATAACGTGGACTATCAGGGGTTGTAGGGGGTTGACCAGAAACTACGTTCATATGAATTATAGAAAAGCGTATGACATGATCAAATCGATATCTGGAGTAACCAGTTATGAGAACGTGGCCTATGGACAGTCTCTATACACATAGTGGCGTCTCCAGGTAGCTTAGAAAGGGAAAACGTTAAGACATAAAGCCTGAGAAGACTTCTCGTTTCAATTATTATGTGTCATTAACCACTATATATTTCATTGGAGATCTCAAAACCGCTGGAAACGTACCCACAATCCTCCTTCCTCGCTTTAAAAGTCATCAGTTTATATAGAGTAGGTGTACAAAATTTTGTTACATTCCATAAGTAATATCAGTCATTGTAAATTTCCATCTAACAGTTGTTAGCTTACTGTTCTCAAGCTTTAAATCATTATTTCAAATAATACTATAGCTAGACAACACACCCTATGTGAACAAAACAAGTGTTTTTGGTGTATACTGATATACAATTCCGCACACTGTACCGTTCATTATAGCTTGGCACAATCTCACCCCAAAAGGGCTCGAAAAATGTGCAGTTTGGAAAAACAGTGTTTTCTGAGCCTACACAGGTTCAATGCATAATATTTCCTCAACACATTGGAGACGACATCCTAACGTACCAACTGAGTAGTAAGTTGATGTGATTTCTTGATCGGGTTGGTTTCCCAGGGACATTTTTCGATAACATTATTTGCGCATGTTTTTCACCCTGTACTTTGAAAAATTATTTAAGTGAAACAGTTCACTGTTATTATCTATATTTCATTTGAAATTGTGAATAAATATGTCACGTTTCATAAAGTATTGAATTTGAGGTATTAGGTTCTAGAAATTTCAAGTAATTTAACATACAAACGTTTCCCGTTTTGGCTCAATCTCACCCCCGTGGCTTAATCTCACCCCGGCAGACGGTTCGTCCATTCTCACTCTCATCGTTTAGCGCCACCCAGGGGGGACTTGGCTCTGTACTCAATGCACTCAATATCTCTCCATCGCCCATCTATTCGCAATTGCTTGTGATACAGTGGACATAATATCATTATTAGAGATAGTTTGCAGACGTTTTCCAGTTAGGAAGATCGACAGGTAATTAATGGTTGTTCACCTGGCTCTCCGTATTATGTGCTACGGAGAGGGCCGGAAGTTTTGATGAGCTTTCCCCCTCAAAAGTGGAAAATCTCTCCCAATGCTTCTAAAACTCAAATGATAATTTTTCCCGATAAGACTAGGGCTTCTTTCCTCAAGCCAAACAATAATCACGTTGTCAAAATGAATGGGGTTATTCTAAGTTGGTCTGACAAGGTTAAGTACTTGGGACTAATTTACGATAAACTTATTTTCAAAGAGCACATTGAGAGTATACAAGCCAAGTACATCAAATATACGAGATGTTTATATCTTCTCATCAATCGGAATTCCAAACTTTGTTTAAAAAATAAACTTTTGATTTACAAATAAATTTTTAGACCAGCAATGCTTTAGGGGCCATCCACATACCACGTGGAACACTTGGGGGGTTGTGTAATGTCCTAACAAAAAAAAAAAGAATTTATATGAGCATTTGTCCACGGTGGGGGGTAAAAATCGTTAAAAACCTGTCCACGGATGGCCCCTTATGCTGTAACGATCTGGTTAAGTTGTTGTTTAACAAGGAAAAAAAACGCTTCAAAGGATTCAAAATAAAATTCTGAAAATGGTTTTGAAACGTCCTCCGTGGTTTGGTACACTCGAATTACATAGACTTACTGGTGTTGAAACATAAGAAGCTATGTCAAATAAAATTATTAACAATTTTCGACAAAAAACGTTGCAATCCTCAATTGCTACGATAAGCTCACTTTATAGCCAATAAGTTAACAATTAAGTTAGTTGTAAGTTTACTTCCCCTTTTTTGACAAGTAGGTTTAAATCCCTACGATAACTACGATGTTTACCGTATCGTATCGTATTGAGTTGATCGTTATTATGATCGTCGGTTTAACAATATTTTTAAAGTGTTATACTTCGTTAAGTTTTATGTATGCTACATCAATGTAAAGTTCTTGAAACGGACTGTCGGGACTACTCGTTTGTTTGTTAAATAGTGTACCATCTAAAGTGAAAACTTTGCGTGAACTTTTGGCACCCATCAACGGCATAGCGATCGTTTACAAAAGCAGGTTTGGCTTCACGGTGCGGGGGCGCCCGGGAGGGGATACCTTCTCACCGAAATGACAATGACGGTTACGTGCAATGTTTGTGTCCAAAAAATTGTCTCTGAGAACGACCGAGTGTATTGCTTTGGAGGCTGCGGGCAAATTCTCCACGTTCGTTGCTCTGAGATCAGTTCTGCCGGCGCCGCTGCCATGCGAGAGAATATAACTCTCAAATATCTCTGCTTCGAATGTCGTAAAGAGCTTTCATGTGTTTACGATATACAGAAAAAATGTACTGAGCTGATGGAACGAATGAACACTATCGGCGAGCTTGTTGTGAAACATTAAGCTGCCTTTCAGGATTTTGGTAATAATTTTTGCACCAAAATTGAAGAGCGCTTACTCCCACGCATACTTACAGCCATCGGCGAGAAAAAAAAATCAGCTCAGAACTGTTCTACACAAGCGCAAACTTCGCGTGACTCTTATGCTTCTATTGCATCTTGTTCCACAGGAACATCGTCAGCAAAAAACTCCAATAATAGTGCAGCAAGCTCGCAAGGTGGATATGCTATAATCAATGGAAATACGGATGCTCCTAATGTGCTTACTCCTGATGAAGGTGGATTGCTGAGATCTGAAAAACGTCGTTTTCCGATCGTTCAGCGTGATAACAGCGCGACCCTTGCTACTGCTGCATCGTCTATGACTACCCCCACGCTCTCACGTCCTTTACCTTCCGCAACCCCTAGAAAGTCCGGTACAATCGAAAAAATGGAAAAAACTGTTGTTTTCATACCCAAGCAGGTTCAATCATCCGACGTGACGAGAACAGAAATCCGTAGTCAGATAAACCCTGTAACATTCGCTGTCAAGCATTCATTCTTCAAACAAAACGGCGAGGGTACGGTTAGATGTGAAAATATGGACTATGCTATGAAATTGGTTGCTGCTACCTCGGCATTGTCTGATAAATATGATATCTCGATATTGAAGCCTATGAAACCAAGAGTAAGGATTAGTGGTGTCTCCAGCGAGTTAAGTGAAGATGAAATTATCAGCTATCTAAAGAAACAGAACAACCTTCCTGATCCATGCGACGCGAAAGTGATTCGGTTACAAAAAAACGAACACCGACAAACGACTAGTGTTCTGATGGAAGTTGATGCTCGATTATTTGAATGCCTGATGAAACTTCAACGAGTGTATGTAGACTGGAATCGCTGCTGGGTACAGGAAGATGTGAATGTTAACCGATGCTACAATTGCTCTGCTTACGGACATTAAGCGTCCACATGTGATAAACCTCCGTGCTGCCAAAAATGCGCTGGTGATCACAAAGCAAACGAATGTGAAGCCGATTTCGAGAAGTGCGTAAATTGTGATCAAAGAAACAGGGAACGAAAGTCCCCCTGTGATGAAATTCTTGACATTGATCATTCAGCATGGAGCTCAAATTGTCCAATTTATCAGAAACGCGCAAATAATGCCAGACAACGGATCGACTATTCCGTCTAGCAATTGACTAGACCCGCTGCCATCTCGGAGGAGGTGTTTCACTCAGTAGAGTTAGTTCGCGTAGCTCATCCACCAGGACGCACTGCCCACAGTACTAAGAGAGTCCCTGAGCCACCCAACCAAGTTCTGCTCCCCGATACATTTTGTCGACGTGTTCGCTCAGCTCCAGATCGTTCCTGCCAACAGAGTCGTCCTGGTCCTTCGGTTGTGGTTGGCGATGGGATCTCCCGTGGACCTTTCTCAGGCAAGTATGCGCTTCCTAGTACAGTCCATCTGCCTGATTCTTTTTCACGTTTTAGCAGCGACGAACCGACTATCAGCAGTGTTCCTGAGCCCGATAGTTCCTGTCAGAATCATTCAATACCGAAACTTACTACACACGACATTGACGCGAATGTTATTCACGCCTACTACCAGAACGTGCGAGGTTTAAGGACTAAACTAGACGACCTGTTGCTTGCATCTAGTGACTGCAATTATGATATAATCATGCTAACAGAAACCGGTTTAGATGACTGTATCGATTCCCTCCAACTGTTCGGATCTGCTTATAACGTCTATCGGTGTGATCGTAGCGCGAGTAATAGCAACAAAAGTAGTTTCGGTGGAGTACTGATTGCCGTTGCTCAAAAGTTCTGTAGTTCGGCGATAAATTTAAACCGTGGTAGTTGTCTTGAACAAGTCTGTGTTTCTGCTGTTATTAAAGGCACGAAGTTATTGCTTACTGCAGTCTACATCCCTCCCGATAGAAGCAAAATTGTTAGGTTCATTGACGAGCATATTTTGTCGATGCGCGAATTATGTGACAAAGGTTCTCTGAACGACAGAGTTCTCATTTGCGGTGATTACAACCAGCCGCAAATTTCCTGGTTTAATGGAGAGAATGGAGTGCAATGTGATATTTCTCTTCCGCTTCATGTTGCTAGTGCTGCCGTCATCGATGGATTCGAATTCCTGAACTTGAAACAAGTCAATACACTGCGTAATAATCTGGGGCGTATACTCGACCTTGTTTACTGCCTGCCAGAACAAGAAATCTCAGTGCATTTAGCTATTGCTCCGCTGCTTCCCGTTGATCCTCCCCACCCGCCACTGGAGTTAATTCTACCAATACCGGCTTGTTCCGTTGATGTTCCTGCGGCTTCTGTTGGTATGGCACCTCTTAACTATCGTCGAATCAACTTTGATGCACTTGCTGGATATCTTTCTGCATTGGATTGGGTAGCCTTGTTGGACGAATTGGACGTTGATGATATGACATTGCGTTTTTGCGATGCTATTTGCAGTTGGTTAGACGATAATCTGCCGAGAACTAGACCTCCTTAAGTTCCTGCTTGGGGTAATGGTGAACTGCGAAGGTTGAAACGATATCGTAACGCAAGACAGAGACTGCTCCGCAAACAACGAACACTCTTCAATAGACGTGCTTTTAAATATGCAAGTGATGCGTACCGTAGGCTGAATAGTTCTCTCTACAAATCCTATGTATTGCGGACGCAATTCAGTTTGCGATCTAACCCTAAAAGCTTTTGGACATTTGTGAACTCAAAGAGGAAAAGCACTTCAATTCCTTCTAGTGTGTTCTTGGGCGGCACAGACTCTTCGACTGTCGCGGAATCTTGCGAATTGTTTGCTGATCACTTTTCTTCTGTGTTTGCCGATGGTTGTACAACACAGTCTGAAGCTGAATTAGCTGCAGCTGGTGTACCTGTTGGTGCTGTTGACATGGATATTTTCGAAATCACCCCTGCTATGGTCATTGCTGGTGCTAAGAAGTTGAAAAGCTCCTACTCTCCTGGTCCCGACGGCGTTCCAGCTATTATTTTCTGTCGCTGCGCAACTGCTCTTGCCGTGCCCCTCGGTCGGATTTTTACTAAATCGTTTGAACAACAAAAGTTTCCAGCGCTGTGGAAACAATCTTTCATGTTTCCGATACACAAGAAGGGAGACAAACGTGACGTAAGGAACTATAGAGGAATAACCAGCCTTTCTGCCGGATCTAAGCTCTTCGAAATCATCGTCCACAGTGTTATTCTAAACTGCACTAGAAGCTATATTTCAGTTGATCAGCATGGTTTTATGCCGGGTCGTTCAGTGTCGACCAACTTGATCGAATTCACAAGCACCTGTATCTCACAGATGGAAGCTGGATCGCAAATTGACGCTGTTTATACAGATATTAAAGCCGCTTTTGACACAGTTGATCATCGAATACTTTTACATAAGCTTTCTAAGCTCGGTATGTCTGAGAGACTAACTTCTTGGCTGAGCTCGTATCTTTTAGGCCGCACCTTGAGTATTGAGCTGGATTCCGCAGTTTCACGGACATTTAGCAACACTTCCGGAGTCCCTCAGGGCAGTAATCTTGGTCCATTGCTGTTTGCTTTATACTTCAATGACATTGCCGTTTTGCTAGGAGCCGGGTGCGTATTGGTATATGCCGACGATCTAAAGATCTACCTTGTTGTGAATTCTGTCCAGGACTGCCAACGCCTGCAAGCACTGTTGGACACGTTTGCTGAATGGTGTAACAGAAACAAGCTCACAATAAGCATCGCTAAATGTATGGTCATAACATTCCATCGTTGTCATGTGCCCATTTCTTTTAATTACCAAATAAATGGATGTGTTCTCGAACGTGTAGATCAGATCAGCGATCTTGGAGTTTTGTTGGATCATAAGCTCACTTTCAATCAACATTATACTGCTGTCATATCCAAAGCCTCGAAACAACTTGGTTTCATCACCAAAATTGCTCGAGACTTTACAGATCCATACTGCTTGAAAGCATTGTATTGTGCATTAGTTCGGCCAATCCTTGAAAATGCCTGCATCATCTGGAATCCTTATAACCTGTACTGGAAAAACAGAATAGAACGCGTTCAACGAAGGTTTGTTCGTATCGCTCTGAGACATTTACCCTGGAGTAGACCCAATAATCTTCCCTGCTACGAAGACCGTTGTAAGCTGTTGGATTTGGATACACTGGAGAGTCGGCGAAAGATTCAACAAGCTACCTTCATAGCCAAGCTGCTGAACAATGAACTTGATGCCCCGGTTTTGCTTTTCCACCTTGATTTTCGAGCACCAAGTAGACTGCTTCGTTCGTCAAACTTACTGACAACTAGGTCTCATCGGACCTTGTACGGCTTTTTTGAACCACTGACGTCATGCATCCGTACCTTCTCGTTGGTCGAAGATTTATTCGATTTCGGAAATGTTTCCTCACGTGCTTTTGGCAAAATAATCTCAAGGTCTGGGATGTTGCAATAGTTTTAGATTTAAGATTTTCATGTAGATAATGTCAAAATTGTCAGATGAATCGACCAAAATACAAATACAAATACAAATACAAATACAAATACAAATACAAATAACAAATAAAATTGTACAAATTTCTAACAGTGCACAGTGAGGAATCGCTGGTCATCAGCCAAAAATTTTTTTTTTTTCGGTAGCTGTTTCATAATATTTTTTCTTTGTTGCTATAACATTCAAGTGTCTAAATCCAAAATTTAGAACCAATACCTTGAAATCTGAATTTATTATGACTTTTCAAAGCTCGGCATACTGACGTTTTTTGACTTTTTTTTTAAGCTAAGTACATTACTTTGTAACGGTCTGTAGCTTTAATGATAGCTTAGACTTTTTTGACGTCAGAGGAAAAGTTGTTGTAAATATTGTGCAAAACAAACCCCTTTCATTAGATATTGTAAAATTTGGTCATAGTAGGCCTGACACTTAAAAAAAAACGATCTTTTTTGTAGAAAAGTAGCTTAAAAGTTTAGTTGCCGCAGTAAGCTTTCAAATGCATACTGTACGCTGTAGCGCAAAACTGCGTAAATTGGCACTTTAGTGAAAAAACGATAGTAGATTTTTTTACTTTTGAAGTTGAAATTTCATCCAGGATCAATTTTAATTATAACCATGATACCCCATTAATGAAAATTTATGATATCTAACTCAATCCGAGAGGATAAAATATAAATTTGGGCAAAATTTATCAATAAAAAGTTATAAAAATACGTGTTAAAAAAGAAAACAGTATACAATCATTTATGAAATCTTAATTACCGTCGGCCGGGGTGAGATTAAGCCACGGGGGTGAGATTGAGCCAAAACGGGAAATGTTTGTATGTTAAATTACTTGAGATTTCTATAACCTGATACCTCAAATTCAATACTTTATGAAACGTGACATATTTATTCACAATCGAAAAAATGGAAAAAAACTGTTGTTTTCATACCCAAGCAGGTTCAATCATCCGACGTGACGAGAACAGAAATCCGTAGTCAGATAAACCCTGTAACATTCGCTGTCAAGCATTCATTCTTCAAACAAAACGGCGAGGGTACGGTTAGATGTGAAAATATGGACTATGCTATGAAATTGGTTGCTGCTACCTCGGCATTGTCTGATAAATATGATATCTCGATATTGAAGCCTATGAAACCAAGAGTAAGGATTAGTGGTGTCTCCAGCGAGTTAAGTGAAGATGAAATTATCAGCTATCTAAAGAAACAGAACAACCTTCCTGATCCATGCGACGCGAAAGTGATTCGGTTACAAAAAAACGAACACCGACAAACGACTAGTGTTCTGATGGAAGTTGATGCTCGATTATTTGAATGCCTGATGAAACTTCAACGAGTGTATGTAGACTGGAATCGCTGCTGGGTACAGGAAGATGTGAATGTTAACCGATGCTACAATTGCTCTGCTTACGGACATAAAGCGTCCACATGTGATAAACCTCCGTGCTGCCCAAAATGCGCTGGTGATCACAAAGCAAACGAATGTGAAGCCGATTTCGAGAAGTGCGTAAATTGTGATCAAAGAAACAGGGAACGAAAGTCCCCCTGTGATGAAATTCTTGACATTGATCATTCAGCATGGAGCTCAAATTGTCCAATTTATCAGAAACGCGCAAATAATGCCAGACAACGGATCGACTATTCCGTCTAGCAATTGACTAGACCCGCTGCCATCTCGGAGGAGGTGTTTCACTCAGTAGAGTTAGTTCGCGTAGCTCATCCACCAGGACGCACTGCCCACAGTACTAAGAGAGTCCCTGAGCCACCCAACCAAGTTCTGCTTCCCGATACATTTTGTCGACGTGTTCGCTCAGCTCCAGATCGTTCCTGCCAACAGAGTCGTCCTGGTCCTTCGGTTGTGGTTGGCGATGGGATCTCCCGTGGACCTTTCTCAGGCAAGTATGCGCTTCCTAGTACAGTCCATCTGCCTGATTCTTTTTCACGTTTTAGCAGCGACGAACCGACTATCAGCAGTGTTCCTGAGCCCGATAGTTCCTGTCAGAATCATTCAATACCGAAACTTACTACACACGACATTGACGCGAATGTTATTCACGCCTACTACCAGAACGTGCGAGGTTTAAGGACTAAACTAGACGACCTGTTGCTTGCATCTAGTGACTGCAATTATGATATAATCATGCTAACAGAAACCGGTTTAGATGACTGTATCGATTCCCTCCAACTGTTCGGATCTGCTTATAACGTCTATCGGTGTGATCGTAGCGCGAGTAATAGCAACAAAAGTAGTTTCGGTGGAGTACTGATTGCCGTTGCTCAAAAGTTCTGTAGTTCGGCGATAAATTTAAACCGTGGTAGTTGTCTTGAACAAGTCTGTGTTTCTGCTGTTATTAAAGGCACGAAGTTATTGCTTACTGCAGTCTACATCCCTCCCGATAGAAGCAAAATTGTTAGGTTCATTGACGAGCATATTTTGTCGATGCGCGAATTATGTGACAAAGGTTCTCTGAACGACAGAGTTCTCATTTGCGGTGATTACAACCAGCCGCAAATTTCCTGGTTTAATGGAGAGAATGGAGTGCAATGTGATAGTTCTCTTCCGCTTCATGTTGCTAGTGCTGCCGTCATCGATGGATTCGAATTCCTGAACTTGAAACAAGTCAATACACTGCGTAATAATCTGGGGCGTATACTCGACCTTGTTTACTGCCTGCCAGAACAAGAAATCTCAGTGCATTTAGCTATTGCTCCGCTGCTTCCCGTTGATCCTCCCCACCCGCCACTGGAGTTAATTCTACCAATACCGGCTTGTTCCGTTGATGTTCCTGCGGCTTCTGTTGGTATGGCACCTCTTAACTATCGTCGAATCAACTTTGATGCACTTGCTGGATATCTTTCTGCATTGGATTGGGTAGCCTTGTTGGACGAATTGGACGTTGATGATATGACATTGCGTTTTTGCGATGCTATTTGCAGTTGGTTAGACGATAATCTGCCGAGAACTAGACCTCCTTAAGTTCCTGCTTGGGGTAATGGTGAACTGCGAAGGTTGAAACGATATCGTAACGCAAGACAGAGACTGCTCCGCAAACAACGAACACTCTTCAATAGACGTGCTTTTAAATATGCAAGTGATGCGTACCGTAGGCTGAATAGTTCTCTCTACAAATCCTATGTATTGCGGACGCAATTCAGTTTGCGATCTAACCCTAAAAGCTTTTGGACATTTGTGAACTCAAAGAGGAAAAGCACTTCAATTCCTTCTAGTGTGTTCTTGGGCGGCACAGACTCTTCGACTGTCGCGGAATCTTGCGAATTGTTTGCTGATCACTTTTCTTCTGTGTTTGCCGATGGTTGTACAACACAGTCTGAAGCTGAATTAGCTGCAGCTGGTGTACCTGTTGGTGCTGTTGACATGGATATTTTCGAAATCACCCCTGCTATGGTCATTGCTGGTGCTAAGAAGTTGAAAAGCTCCTACTCTCCTGGTCCCGACGGCGTTCCAGCTATTATTTTCTGTCGCTGCGCAACTGCTCTTGCCGTGCCCCTCGGTCGGATTTTAACTAAATCGTTTGAACAACAAAAGTTTCCAGCGCTGTGGAAACAATCTTTCATGTTTCCGATACACAAGAAGGGAGACAAACGTGACGTAAGGAACTATAGAGGAATAACCAGCCTTTCTGCCGGATCTAAGCTCTTCGAAATCATCGTCCACAGTGTTATTCTAAACTGCACTAGAAGCTATATTTCAGTTGATCAGCATGGTTTTATGCCGGGTCGTTCAGTGTCGACCAACTTGACCGAATTCACAAGCACCTGTATCTCACAGATGGAAGCTGGATCGCAAATTGACGCTGTTTATACAGATATTAAAGCCGCTTTTGACACAGTTGATCATCGAATACTTTTACATAAGCTTTCTAAGCTCGGTATGTCTGAGAGACTAACTTCTTGGCTGAGCTCGTATCTTTTAGGCCGCACCTTGAGTATTGAGCTGGATTCCGCAGTTTCACGGACATTTAGCAACACTTCCGGAGTCCCTCAGGGCAGTAATCTTGGTCCATTGCTGTTTGCTTTATACTTCAATGACATTGCCATTTTGCTAGGAGCCGGGTGCGTATTGGTATATGCCGACGATCTAAAGATCTACCTTGTTGTGAATTCTGTCCAGGACTGCCAACGCCTGCAAGCACTGTTGGACACGTTTGCTGAATGGTGTAACAGAAACAAGCTCACAATAAGCATCGCTAAATGTATGGTCATAACATTCCATCGTTGTCATGTGCCCATTTATTTTAATTACCAAATAAATGGATGTGTTCTCGAACGCGTAGATCAGATCAGCGATCTTGGAGTTTTGTTGGATCATAAGCTCACTTTCAATCAACATTATACTGCTGTCATATCCAAAGCCTCGAAACAACTTGGTTTCATCACCAAAATTGCTCGAGACTTTACAGATCCATACTGCTTGAAAGCATTGTATTGTGCATTAGTTCGGCCAATCCTTGAAAATGCCTGCATCATCTGGAATCCTTATAACCTGTACTGGAAAAACAGAATAGAACGCGTTCAACGAAGGTTTGTTCGTATCGCTCTGAGACATTTACCCTGGAGTAGACCCAATAATCTTCCCTGCTACGAAGACCGTTGTAAGCTGTTGGATTTGGATACACTGAAGAGTCGGCGAAAGATTCAACAAGCTACCTTCATAGCCAAGCTGCTGAACAATGAACTTGATGCCCCGGTTTTGCTTTTTCACCTTGATTTTCGAGCACCAAGTAGACTGCTTCGTTCGTCAAACTTACTGACAACTAGGTCTCATCGGACCTTGTACGGCTTTTTTGAACCACTGACGTCATGCATCCGTACCTTCTCGTTGGTCGAAGATTTATTCGATTTCGGAAATGTTTCCTCACGTGCTTTTGGCAAAATAATCTCAAGGTCTGGGATGTTGCAATAGTTTTAGATTTAAGATTTTCATGTAGATAATGTCAAAATTGTCAGATGAATCGACCAAAATACAAATACAAATACAAATACAAATACAAATACAAATACAAATAACAAATAAAATTGTACAAATTTCTAACAGTGCACAGTGAGGAATCGCTGGTCATCAGCCAAAATTTTTTTTTTTCGGTAGCTGTTTCATAATATTTTTTCTTTGTTGCTATAACATTCAAGTGTCTAAATCCAAAATTTAGAACCAATACCTTGAAATCTGAATTTATTATGACTTTTCAAAGCTCGGCATACTGACGTTTTTTGACTTTTTTTAAGCTAAGTACATTACTTTGTAACGGTCTGTAGCTTTAATGATAGCTTAGACTTTTTTGACGTCAGAGGAAAAGTTGTTGTAAATATTGTGCAAAACAAACCCCTTTCATTAGATATTGTAAAATTTGGTCATAGTAGGCCTGACACTTAAAAAAAACGATCTTTTTTGTAGAAAAGTAGCTTAAAAGTTTAGTTGCCGCAGTAAGCTTTCAAATGCATACTGTACGCTGTAGCGCAAAACTGCGTAAATTGGCACTTTAGTGAAAAAACGATAGTAGATTTTTTTACTTTTGAAGTTGAAATTTCATCCAGGATCAATTTTAATTATAACCATGATACCCCATTAATGAAAATTTATGATATCTAACTCAATCCGAGAGGATAAAATATAAATTTGGGCAAAATTTATCAATAAAAAGTTATAAAAATACGTGTTAAAAAAGAAAACAGTATACAATCATTTATGAAATCTTAATTACCGTCTGCCGGGGTGAGATTAAGCCACGGGGGTGAGATTGAGCCAAAACGGGAAATGTTTGTATGTTAAATTACTTGAGATTTCTATAACCTGATACCTCAAATTCAATACTTTATGAAACGTGACATATTTATTCACAACTTCAAATGAAATATAGATAATAACAGTGAACTGTTCACTTAAATAATTTTTCAAAGTACAGGGTGAAAAACATGCGCAAATAATGTTATCGAAAAATGTCCCTGGGAAACCAACCCGATCAAGAAATCACATCAACTTACTACTCAGTTGGTACGTTAGGATGTCGTCTCCAATGTGTTGAGGAAATATTATGCATTGAACCTGTGTTGGCTCAGAAAACAATGTTTTTCCAAACTGCACACCCCGAGCCCTTTTGGGGTGAGATTGTGCCAAGCTGTAATGAACGGTACAGTGTGCGGAATTGTATATCAGTATACACCAAAAACACTTGTTTTGTTCACATAGGGTGTGTTGTCTAGCTATAGTATTATTTGAAATAATGATTTAAAGCTTGAGAACAGTAAGCTAACAACTGTTAGATGGAAATTTACAATGACTGATATTACTTATGGAATGTAACAAAATTTTGTACACCTATTCTATATAAACTGATGACTTTTAAAGCGAGGAAGGAGGATTGTGGGTACGTTTCCAGCGGTCTTGAGATCTCCAATGAAATATATAGTGGTTAATGACACATAATAATTGAAACGAGAAGTCTTCTCAGGCTTTATGTCTTAACGTTTTTCCTTTCTAAGCTACCTGGAGACGCCACTATGTGTATAGAGACTGTCCATAAGCTTCTCATAACTGGTTACTCCAGATATCGATTTGATCAAGTCATACATTTTTCTATAATTCATATGAAACGTAGTTTCTGGTCAACCCCCTACAGCCCCTGATAGTCCACGTTGTTTATGGTCGTCCCTATACTTACTGTTTTATCATGTTATTCATGCGAATTATTCGTAGATACAACAACAACAATATCGCACGCTTAGCCTTGGGGCTAATAGCGGTCTCGATCAACTAGATTAGTTGAGAGATTTCGTTATCGATATTGTTTTTTTGGCACATGTTGCATGTGTAGGATAAGTACAACGATACACCGTGCCCCAGTGCTGAGTCGAGAAAATTTCCAGCTCGAAAAGATCTTCGACTCGATCGGGAATCGAACCCGATATCACAACCGTGTGGGAGAGCTAGCCGACCGACATCGCTAACCACAGAGCCACGGGGACCACCAGGATTCGTAGATACACTACTGTCAATTTAACAGGTATTAAATTCAACTTATTGTTTTTGGCACAATCTGACCCCATAGAAGGTGTGAGATTAGGCCAAAGTTCATTTAATTTTAGCAAAGTTATAGTTTATTGTAACTTAATCATATTTGCGGCTGTCGTTAACTAAACATTTCAGTTTGCATTGACGTGATTTGGTTCAAACTCATTGCCTAAATGTGTACATTACAAGCTAAGGAACAAAAATGTATCCTTTTTTGGCACAATCTCACCCCGGCAGACGGAACACGTATGACAACGGAAAGGTGTGCCAGGGGAGCCTCACCGGACTCTTCCGCTGGATATAGAATACTATGCTGCCCCTTCACAAATCAATCATCAAATTAACCAACCATTTTTTTTTGTTTGTTCTTGTTTTTTCCTTTTTTTCTTGTTTTTTTCACTCTTTTTCTGTTTTTATTTTATTTCCTTTTCTTTTTTTTTCTCTTCTCTTTCTTGTCTTTTTTTTCTTTTTTTTTCTCGTTACTAACACTTCAATTCCTTTCCTTCCATTCGTTTCCGCACCCATCATAATTCGAAACACACCCGAGCACATGCACATGATGCACATGCACAGGGAACATAAAAGGGAACATAACGGAGACGACACCAATGGAAAGCACAACATTGCGCTCCGAAGGAGGAACAGATAAGCAAACTATTTATTATTGTTGTTATTATTACCGTTATTTTTATCACTATTATCATTATTATTATTACTAACGTTATTATTACTATTATTCCTATTACTATTGTTATCATTACTATTATTATTACTATTAATACTATTAGCAGTATTAGCATTATTATTGTTATTGTTTCCATTATTATTATTAGTATTAACATTAATATTATCATTAACATCAATTACTATTACAGGTCGGACTTGATTCTCCGGAGTCTCGATTATCCGGAATTTTAGACTCGATAACCCGGAATTTTATTTTATTTCATTTTATTTTATTATTTTTTTGTGTTCGTTTTTAATTTTATTTCGAAATTTTACCTTTACCATCCCTCCTGGCATATTTGTGACCATTTATGTCACTCACTGCATGTTTGGGACATGTTCGAATTTAGTAAAAATAATCAATGTCCAATTTTTTTTTTCGCTTTTCAAGATTTTAGCCCTTTTCGCCACAGAAATAATTTCTGGTTACGCCACGGCATCATACAAACAAAACAATATCGCACGCTTAGCCTTGGGGCTAATAGCGAACTCGATCAACTAGATTAGTAGAGAGAATTCGTTATCGATATTGTTTTTTTTTGGCACATTTTGTATGTGTAGGATAAGTACAACGATACACCGTGCCCCAGTGCTGAGTCGAGAAAATTTCCAGCTCGAAAAGATCCTCGACTCGATCGGGAATCGGACCCGATATCACAATCGTGTGGGAGAGCTAGCCGACCGACATCGCTAACCACAGAGCCACGGGGACCACGGTATCATACAAGCAAAATGAATAAAAAAAAAGTTATTTTATGTTCGTTAAAAGCAAATTTGAATATTTTGTCTGTGATTCGATTATCCGGAAAACTCGATTATCCGGAATGAATTTTTTTTTATGTTCCGGATAATCGAGTCCGACCTGTATTGCTATCATTATTGTAATCATTATCATTATTATTATTATTATTATTATTGTTATTATTATTATTATTATTATTATTATTATTATTATTATTACTATCCGAATTTCGCACTTCTCAGTATATTGCTGGAACATTTCACCTACCCCGGGCTATCTTGAATGCAAAAGGGGTTAGGCTCGGTGGATTCGTCAAGTTTGATCCTAATCCTAATACCGTCTGCTTTAGTTGGATGTGTTGTGGTGTTGTGGAACCACTGCTTTCTGTATGCTGTGTAGTTCATTTCTTAGCTCCAACTCTTCCAGGGAATTTATAAGGGCATAGGGAACCAGTCCAGTAGCAGAGATTACTATCGGGACTATACGTACACCCTCAAGGTGCCACATCTGCCTCAACTCCTCAGCCAAATCGTGGTATTTCGTAATCTTGGTCGAGAATGTTGATTAGACATTACGATCTAACGGTACAGCGATGTCGATGATGGTTACCCGCTTCATCCTCTTGTCGTAGACCACAATGTTGGGAGCTATTCTCCAGAACCGGGCTCGGCAGGTACTTGTAGTGGGGCACATACTGGTTCACCAAATTGTTATTATTATTATTATTATTATTATTATTATTATTATTATTATTATTATTATTATTATCATTCGTTGTTTTGCTTTCGTCTCGATTAGACGCAAATGTTTATCTCCGTTTGAGTTCGCAAAATAACAATACACGAGTTATCGTACGGGTGTTTTTTTGTCGATTAGTTCTTGTGCTGCGCGATAACAATAGCCTGTTATATATCGGCAGAAACATCTGCACACTGGTAGGGGCAGGCTACCCCGCCAGTGATTCGATACGCAGCTGATATATCAGCAAAAATAATTCTCCCGCACCGCTGTTACCCCGCTAGCAGCACGGACCATCATACGATCGAGCGAGTGGAAGTCAACTACAAGTGGCATCTACAAGGTCGCGTGTAGGACACGGCCACTGTGCCACAACACGAAGCTGGATCGTCATTGTTTGTTCTGCGGAGACGCTCGATTAATCCTACTATCAGCCGTGAGGTCGTGACTTAGACGTTCGGTGAAGTATCACCTTTAGAATTCTTACTATTATTATCAATATTATTACTATGTTATAATATTATTATTAATATTATTATTGATATTATTATTGTTATTATTATTATTATTACTATAATTATTATTATTATTATTATTACTATTGTTATTAGTATTAGTATTACTGTCTTTTTTTTATTTGATCCATTGTAGATTGAAAATTTTTTTTTTAAATTTAATATCAACTACTTGAACCCCCCCCCCCCCCCCCATATTCGAATATTTATCGTTTGTGTGCGGTAGAGCGTAACGCTCCCGCAAAATGGACGACATGCAGGTGCAACTTTTCCTGCAAGTGGAAACAAACGGGGAAGAAATTGAAATTTCTCCCATCAGCTCACCCCTACCTTCCCATGTGCCCTCCCCTTTGCCAAGTCCTGTACCAAGAGTACCGGAAGTACGGGTAAAAGCTTACCCAGATGCCGCTGGCGGTCCCTACGTTGTTTATTTCCGGCCCATAAAGAAGCCATTGAATATTATTCAAATTGGCAAGGACCTGGCAAAACATTTTTCGGCCGTAACCGAGATTACGAAGGTGAGGCCGAACAAACTGCGAGTTGTCGTGAGTAGCTTGAAGCAAGCAAACGAAATCGCTGGCAACGAGCTCTTCACGAGAGAGTATCGCGTGTACATCCCTGCCAAGGATGTAGAAATCGACGGTGTGGTTACCGAGGGGAATCTCACTGTCGATGACATTTTGCGTCATGGAGTTGGCTGTTTTAAAAACCCCTTGATGCAAAGTGTAAAGATACTGGATTGCAAGCAATTGCATTCAGTATCCATCGAAGAAGGGAAGAAGAAATTCCTCCCTTCGGATTCCTTCCGAGTAACATTCGCCGGATCCGCGCTGCCGAACTACGTCCGCTTGGACAGGGTTCGTCTACCTGTACGCCTGTTCGTACCGCGGGTCATGCATTGCCAAAACTGCAAGCAGTTAGGTCACACAGCCACCTACTGCTGCAACAAGGCACGCTGTAGCAAGTGCGGAGGCATTCATGCTGAGAACGCTTGCTGTGGGGATACTGAAAAGTGTCTTTATTGCGAGGGAACTCGGCATGACCTTCCGGCATGTCCCGCGTACAAACAGCGCGAGGAAAAAATTAAGCGTTCCCTTAAGGAACGATCAAAGCGCTCTTTTGCAGAAATGCTTAAGAGGGCTGAGCCACCCTCGACAGGAAACATCTTTTCCTTTTTGCCAACCGATGAGGGTACATCTGACGATCCCGTCGAAGGGTGTTCTTATGCCTTGCCAGAGGGATCTAGGAAGAGGAGAATGCTCAACTCTCCTAATCTTTCTCGTAAAGGTCGTAAGATAACCCCTAGCGGAATGACCAATAAGACAACACAAAAAGGAAGCGGTGAAGAAAAACCGAAGCAAGTACCCCCCGGTTTTAATTTCAAATCAAACCAGGAGTACCCACCGCTTCCTGGGGCACCAAAACCCCTCGTGCACCCATTTCTCGATCAGAAGACATAAAAGAAACAGGGTTCATAAAATTCTCTGATATTGTGGACTGGATATTTAAAACATTCAACATACCAGATCCCCTTCAAAACATTCTTCTTGCCCTTCTCCCTACAGTGAAAACCTTTTTGAAGCAACTCACAGCAACTTGGCCCCTCATTTCAGCTATCGTATCTTTCGATGACTAATACGTCGAAAGAGGTTAGGAATTTTGTCACTGTGTTACAGTGGAACTGCAGAAGTATCATCCCCAAATTTGATTTATTTTCACATTTGATAAACACATACAATTGTGATGCGTTCGCGCTTTGTGAAACTTTTCTCAATTCAAATGACCAACTTAATTTCCACAATTTTAACATCATTCGTCGAGATCGAGACTCACACGGTGGAGGGGTACTTTTAGGGATCAAAAAGTGCTATTCTTTTTTATAGAATCAACCTCCCCTCGATCTCGAATATTGAAGTTGTTGCCATTCAAACGAATATGAATGGAAAAGACCTTTGCCTTGTTTCGTTATATATTCCCCCATCCGCGCGGATTGAACAGAAGCAACTCCTTGATATAGCAGAATTGCTTCCCGCACCTTTTTTGATATTGGGAGATTTTAACTCTCACTGTTCGCTATGGGGGTCGCTGTACGACGACAACCGATCTTCTTTAATTTGTAACTTGATCGACGACTTCAATATGACACTTTTGAATACTGGGGAAGCGACACGTGTACCTAATCCTCCAGCACGTGAAAGCGTGCTTGACCTATCCCTCTGCTCGACATCACTAGCGTTAGATTGCCAGTGGAAAGTAATCAACGACCCCCACGGTAGTGATCATCTTCCAATCGTTATATCAATTGCTAATGGTTCAACTCCCCCGAACCCAATCAATATTTCCTACGACCTTACACGTAATATTGATTGGAAGCGTTATGAGTCTATTATAGCGGAATCTATCGAGACTCACGAGGAACTTCCTCCGGAGGAAGAATACACGTTCTTAGCTGGCTTGATAATCGACGCCGCGACGCAAGCTCAGACGAAACCGATACCCGGGGTAACGATTAGACAACGCCCTCCCAACAAATGGTGGGACAAAGAGTGCTCTGAGCTGTACGCGCGAAGGTCCGCGGCGTATAAGGACTACCGGGAGTACGGCACTGTCAACCTACTACGAAAGTACGAGGCACTGGGCAGGCAGATGAAGAGCTTAGTAAAGGCGAAAAAACGCGGGTACTGGCGGCGGTTCGTAAACGCGTTGTCGAGGGAAACAGCGATGAGCACTCTTTGGGATACCGCCAGGCGCATGCGGAACCGTGACGTTTCGAATGAGAGTGAGGAGTATTCAGATCGCTGGATACTTGATTTTGCCAAAAAGGTCTGTCCGGACTCTGTACCGGAACAGAAAACCTTTCGCGACGCGTTTATAGTAACTACGGAAGAGCCTCCATTTTCGATGTTGGAATTTTCAATGGCTCTCCTGTCGTGCAACAATAAGGCTCCAGGGTTAGATAGAATAAAATTCAACCTGTTGAAGAATCTACCCGACTCTGCAAAAAGACGCTTGTTGGACTTGTTCAACAAGTTTCTTGAGCTAAATATTGTTCCGCATGACTGGAGGGAGGTAAAAGTCATTGCTATTCGGAAACCCGGGAAACCTGCCTCTGATCACAATTCATATAGGCCGATTGCGGTGCTCTCTTGCCTCCGGAAATTAAGGGAGAAAATGATCCTCTTACGGTTAGACAAATGGGTCGAAACAAACGGTTTACTTTCAGATACTCAATTTGGCTTTCGCCGGGGCAAAGGGACGAACGATTGCCTAGCGTTGCTTTCTACTGAAATTCAACTCGCATTTGCTCGAAAAGAGCAAATGGCTTCTGCGTTCTTGGATATTAAGGGGGCTTTTGACTCTGTCTCTGTAGAAGTTTTAAGCGCGAAACTTCATTCGCAGGGACTTTCACCAAATTTGAATAACGTTTTGCTCAATTTGTTGTCAGAAAAGCATATGTATTTCTCACATGGCGATTCGACAACTTCCCGAATTAGTTACATGGGCCTTCCCCAGGGCTCATGTTTAAGTCCTCTCTTATATAATTTTCACGTCAATGACATCGATGAATGTCTTGCAAATTCATGCACGCTAAGGCAACTTGCAGACGATAGCGTTGTATCCATTACTGGTAGCGAGGCTAGCGATCTGCAAGGACCATTGCAAGATACCTTAGACAATTTGTCTGAATGGGCTCTTAAGCTGGGTATCGAATTCTCTCCGGAGAAAACTGAGTTGGTCGTTTTTCCTAGAAAGCATAACCCAGCTCAGCTGCAGCTCCTACTAACGGGTAAAACGATCTCTCAGGTTTTAGTCGCTAAATATCTCGGGGTCTGGTTCGACTCTAAATGCACCTGGGCTTGTCATATTAGGTATCTGACACGAAAATGCCAACAGAGGATTAATTTTCTTCGTACGATTACCGGAACCTGGTGGGGAGCCCACCCAGGAGACCTTCTAAGGCTTTACCAAACAACGATATTGTCTGTAATTGAGTACGGCTGTTTCTGCTTTCGCTCCGCCGCGAACACGCACATTATAAAATTAGAGAGAATACAATATCGTTGTTTGCGTATTGCCTTGGGTTGCATGCAGTCGACCCATACGATGAGTCTTGAAGTGTTAGCGGGTATTTTTCCGTTGAAACATCGTTTTTGGAATCTCTCTTACCGGTTGCTAATTCGATGCACAGTTATGAACCCATTAGTAATTGAAAATTTCGAGAGGTTGGTCGACCTTCAATCTCAATCCAGATTTATGACTTTATATTTTGACTATATGGCTCAAGATATTAATCCTTCTTCATACGATTCCTCCAATGTCGCACTTTTAGATACTTCTGATAATGCTATATTCTTCGACACCACCATGAAACAAGACATTTCTGGTATCCCGGATCAATTGCGACCCCAAGAGATCCCTAAGATTTTTTCCAATAAGTTTAGACATGTTAGTTATGATAAAAGGTTTTACACTGACGGATCTAATCTAGATGAGTCCACTGGCTTCGGTGTTTTCCACGAAAATTTTACCGCCACCTACAAACTCGATGCTCCTGCTTCTGTGTACGTCGCAGAACTTGCTGCTATTCAGTACTCTCTTGGAATCATCGAAACCCTACCCACAGACCACTACTTCATCTTCACAGATAGTCTCAGTGCCATTCAGGCTCTGCGATCGATGAAGCCTGTGAAGCACACCCCGTATTTCCTGGGGAAAATACGGCGGTTTTTAAGTGCTTTAACAGATAAAAATTACCGGGTTACCTTAGCGTGGGTCCCTTCTCATTGCTCGATTCCGGGTAATGAAAAGGCTGACTCTTTAGCTAAGGTGGGTGCTATTGATGGCGATATTTATGAAAGACCAATTGCTTATGATGAATTTTATAGCATTTTGCGTCAGAGAACACTCAACAGTTGGCAATCATCATGGAACTCAGATGAACTGGGACGGTGGCTACATTCCATTTTTCCTAAGGAATCGACGAAAGCATGGTTCAAGGGGTTGGATGTCGGTCGGGACTTCATTCGCGTGATGTCCAGACTTACGTCCAATCACTACACGTTAAACACGCATCTCTTTCGTATAGGGTTTGTAGACAGTAATCACTGCGTTTGTGGCGATGGCTACCATGACATCGAGCATGTTGTTTGGTCGTGTACCGAATACTGTGGTGTTAGGTCCGAGCTTATAGATTCCCTTCGGGCCCGAGGAAAACAACCGAACGTACTCGTTAGAGACATTCTGGGAAGCGGTGATCTCCAGTACATGACACAGCTATACTGCTTTCTGAAAAACGCTGACATTAAAATTTAAAATTTTCTTTGTCTATTTGTCAGATTAAGGATACAAATATGCTATGCTGAAGACACGGAAACGAAGAGCCCGCATCTATGCTTACACAAATATTTTGAACCCACAACAAACAAGAATAGAATTGCTCTACCAGTTGAAAAACAAAGTTCCAAAATAGTTTTAAGTCAAAATTGTATCTCCCCTCCTCTCACCTTAAATCCCCACTAGCTCGTAGTCGGCCGCGAGAATAAAAAAAAGGACTCCCTCTTTTCCCTGCTAACGTAGAATTAATACGAATTGTACTTGGCTCAGTAAAGCAGAAAATGTATCGTGCCGTGTCAAATAAACTAATTTAAACCATTATTATTATTATTATTATTTTTATTATTATTATTATTATTATGATTAGTATCATCGTTATTATTATTATATCATATTCACAATTTCAAAATCATGATCAGAACAACGACCATGATTATCATTGCGAGCACACTTGTCACTACCAATTCACAACTATCAAAACAGCGTAATACGCTACCATCACTCTCACATTACATGAACACCTATTGATTTTTAAAAAGAAATTTGCAACCAAATACATTGTCATATGATTTCATCTTCCACCACCTCTCTGCAATGTATCTAGTGGGACAGCGTCAAACCTGCGCCTGCTAGTGGAAAAAGCTGGTGCGCTACACGGTCTAGCGCTTATCCAAAGTAACGATGCTCTTCGTTGTCTAGGGTAAGCTTAGTAGGTTATCACTCAGCGAAAGTAGATGGGCAGGCAGCGGCCAGTCAGAGTGATAATCGATCAATTACAATTACAATTGGGAGAGATTTTCCACTTTTAAAAGTAGGAAGAAAAAATATCTAAACTTTTCTGCAATCGACTGCATATGACACGAAGACTTTTTCCTTTTACGGAAATGCTTGTGTCATCGCAGAACAATGACTCAGTGCATCCTGGAGACAAATCAGGAAGATCTGAAGTGGATATGTTGTACAGGACTGGACCCAAGACTGAACCTTGAGGCACACCTGCTCTGACAGGAAATCTATCAGATTTTGAATTCTGATAGACAGCCTGCAGAGTTAGATCAGTAAGATATTTTTTAAAAATTTTGATGAGGAAAATTGGAAAATTAAAAGTTTGCAATTTCGCAATCAAACCTTTATGCCAAACACTGTCGAATGCTTTTTCTATGACTAGAAGAGCAGCTCCAGTGGAGTAACCTTCAGATTTATTAGCTCGTATCATATTAGTTACTCTGAACAATTGATGAGTAGTGTTATGCTCATGGCGAAATCCAAACTGTTCATCTGCAAAAATTGAATTTTCGTCGATATGTGACATCATTCTGTTAAGAATAGTTCTCTCAAACAGTTTACTTATTGAAGAAAGCACATTGATTGGTCGATAACTTGAAACTTCAGCTGGATTCTTATCCACTTTTAAAATTGGAGTATTTTTTGCATTTTTCCATAATTTGGGAAAATATGCAATTTTGAAGCAGCAATTGAAAATTTTTACTAAAAATTCCATTGTGCTCTCAGGGAGATGTTTAATTAATATGTTAAAGATTTCATCGTCACCAGGTACTTTCATATTTTTGAAATTTTTAATAATTGATTTAATCTCATTCAAGATAGTTTCAATTATTTCTGCAGGTAAAAAAAATATGGGAAGAAATTAAATCAAATTGACTTAATTGGACTCACAAAAGTCAAATTTGTATTATGAACACTCTCAAACTGCCGAGCAAGTCTTTGAGCCTTTTGTTCATTGGATACAAGATAACGTTCACTATCTTTTAGAACTGGAATAGGCTTTGAAGGTTTCTTAAGAATTCTTAAATATGGTTTCAATTTTTCAACTTTAGTCTAGGTTTCTTACAGAAGAAAAACATGTAGGACTATTCGGAGACAAAATAGAATAGTATCCTGAAGAACAATCATTGAATAAAATTTTGCCATTGGAATTACTTTGAGAATTATTTATTATATTTATTACTATCGATGTTTAGCGTTAAAATCGTTTATTAAAACTTTTGAACGATTTCTGGTGAGTTTTTGTTAATCACCTTAAAAATAATTTTTGTGCTCGCGTGTGTATTGGAATGGTAAATATGCTGCGGCAATGAATAAAATCCCAAGTTCAGTTTGAACCTCAATTCGCAGCGTTTCAATAACTTTCGTCTCAAGATGGGGAAGAGTACGATGTTTGATTCGGCGATGAATAACAATTGCAACTCCACCGCCGGAACCCTGAATCCTGTCATATCTATGAACCACGTAATTGGAATCATAAAAATTAAAAAGCCAATTTAAAATTTAATTGTTTTATTTAAAATCATTGCTAAATTTTAAATTAGGAACAATTTGAATTGTAAGATTCGTTCCAATTTGAATAGCTTCAAACATGGATTTTGCCTGCAACATGGCGTTCGTAAGATCGAACATTGCCTGTTACAGAAAAGAAAGTTTATCTGCCGTAATTGGCCCCAAGCAGTTGACATTAAAAAAAATATTTTGGTAGTGATATCAATGTATTTTTATTTTCTACCGGTTCTGGTTTACCTCCCATGTTAACGGTCATTTTCGAACTACCAACATTAGGTGAAATAATGTTCGAACTACCTGTTACCTGTGCATACGTTAAACGGGTATGCAAAGGAGTAGAAAAATTGGCTGGTACTAGACCTGTGCGCCGACCATATCACCGGCGGTGGCGGCGTAGAAAACATTTTACCTCGGCGGCGATCGGCGCGCCGGCGTGACGCCGTTAGCTTTTATCAGCGGCGGCGGCGGCGTGTATCGGCGTGACACTACTTACCACTTATAAAATATTGCGCATAATGTGTGATTTTGTACTCTCATGTTCGATTTTTTTCAATTGAACGTTCATAAATAAAAATGTATGCGTCAGAGTTGTAAGAATGTCAAAAATAGAAATAAAATTGGTAAGATATCAAGTAAACAAACAATTGAATAACCAGAAAATAATAAACCAAGCAGAGAAAGTACAAACAAGTGTAAATCCAAAAAAAAAATCATCAACGAGCCCACAACAAAAAATTACATGAAATACTGTTCCCAGAGACGTTCAATTTAGGAAAAAAGATAGATAGTTTTTTGATATGTTGTTTTCGATTAACCGTAGACCTTCTTTGGGAAAATTCGATAAATCTTACGTTAGAGAGTCGTTTTTAATTTTCATATATTTTGTTAGGTTACCCATGGAATAACTGAAAAAATGGGAAACTCTTTTCAATCGAATAGAGTTCTTCGGTAAACACCACAGTTTCTTCATTTTCTATTGCGACTTTTGGGATAAAACTGATAAGTCCTCCTCGGGTAATTGTGATTGTGACGCGGTGTTGGTAGGAGCAACGAGGTTTCGTTAAGACTCCTTCCTCTTGACAAAATAAGTCTTTCTTATAATAAAACTGTTCTGAGTAATATTAATCCTCTCCAGGGAATTGTAATTGGCGGCATGGGCACGAGGAACGAGGTTTCGATAAGGTTCCTTCATCTTGACATAATGGCCAGAGGGGAGCGTTAGGTGTAGTCTCACTCCTGGGAATTGTAATTTGGCAATATTGGTAGAATAGTAAGAGGCTCGTTATAGTAGAGCAGTAAGCCTGAAACGAAAGGGTAAACTCTCTCACACAAGCACGGATATAAATGAAATGCGTACATTTACTGCCAATAATATGAAGTGCGGAATACAGAAAACACCTGGCCAATGTCACAATAGATCAAATGTCTCTGGTCGCAGCGATGAGTCTGCACAGAGGAAAAAAAAACTAAAATTAACGAGAAATCAGCAAAAAATATAGTCGTGCTTGAAAATGTTGACGAAAAAACTATCTACAAAAATGTCTGTTTCAGCGCAATATGATCAACTATTTAATTTGCGCAAAATTTTCATTGAATTCCCGCATTTTGATCTCCAAATTCTAAAGAAAATTACCAAGTAATTAATGAAAAAACACTAGTCATTTTTCATAAATTTTTTTGATCATTTTAAGACTGCTCATACGTTTGCATAAAAATAAAAAATACATTTGCATAAAAATAAAAAAAAAAATTATGATAACTGAAACAATTTTCTCGAAGCAAATCACTGATAATGACATTGATATTTTTGATTTCATTCGATAAAAAAGTCTGAATATTTATTGTCAAATATTGTATCAAATTTCCACAAATTAAAATAATTTACACTTAGGTACATTCGTAAATACACGCTCAGGAGAGGGAAGGTACTTAACGAAGTGTTACACTGGCTGAGGCCACCATGCAAAATTGCCTTACGTAGGGGTGAAGGGGTATTGAGAATTTCCAAATTCCGCATTACCTAATACCTATACGAGTGTTTCCAGCATACACAATCACTATCGGCGCGGTAAAGATTTTCTCGGCGGCGCACCAAAAATTTCTTCGGCGGCGCGCCGAGTCCAAATCATCGGCGGCGGCGGCGGCGCGGCGTGGCGGCGCACATGACTAGCTGGTACAGCGGGGCTTGGAGAATTATGTTTTGAAGTTTGTTTCGATTGGGAAACTGAATTTTGTTTACCTTGCCTTGCCTCAAAAATGGCTGAAAGAACAGGGAATTCGTAAAAATTTGACATATGGTTGCCGTTACCGCGCACCGAAATTTTTCACTCTCTTTCACAGGACATGTGTCCTTTCTGTGAGAGTTTCCACAATAAAGGCATTTTCGGTCTGTGTTACAAAAACTAGATCCTTGGCCATATCGTTGGCAAGAACGGCATTGAGTGATATGCTTTTCACCTCCGCCAAACTTCCTATAAATTTTCCACTTTACACGCACATTATATAAAGCATGTGCTTTTTCATAAAATTTTAAGTTGTTAATCTCACTCGGTTAAAATGAATCAAATAGTTAACAAGGGAAACTCCAGTTCTCTGACTGTTTTCACCTCGTGATTTTTGTTTCATAAGAACTACTTGGGTAGAGGCTATACCAAGTAATTCTGTCAAAATAATTTTGATCTCATCAATGGTTTGATCGAGACAACCTTGAACGGCTTGATGTTCTTGGTGTCGTAGGTAAAAAATTTGTACAGGTCGGACTCGATTATCCGGAGACTCGATTATCCGGGGGCTCGATTATCCGGGGGCCCGATTATCCGGGGCTCGATTATCCGGAGAAAATGGCTCGATTAACCGGAGTATTATTTTTCTTCTGTATTTCTATAATGCACTTTTGTGTTCCGGTTCATTGGGAGTTTCGGGGTTGTTCAAAATTGTAACAACAATGCCTCGTTTTGTTTAGGTAGTTCGTTTGTAGCAGTTTTCTCATCGTTCCTTCAACCAATTCTTACTTAACAATCTCCAAAAGCGAGGTATTATGGTTTTTAGTTGCCGATGAGAACAACCACTATTGGTCAACCGGTTTCGAATTTATGACCGCAAAATATTTCGGTAATATAATGGCCATGATCAATGCAGTACTACAAGCTGGCCTGTTTCGGTGGTGTCCCGAATACTCCTGGATTATTGAACCAAAACTCATCAAGCGAAATCAATAACGGTTTGAAATCCGCAATGTAGCCCATTGGTAGTCATATCAAGCGTCTAGGTCGTTATAGGTCACTTAGGAAATAAAAAAAATCATTAGTGTTGTCAAAATCGAACAGGGTCTGTATTTGTAACACCTCAATTCTTCTTAATATTTAAGATAATGAAACAGATAAATACCTAAATCAAATCAAATTCTATTATATTTTCTGGAAAATATTTCCTTTAATCTCTCGAAGCAAAAGCTGTCTTTCAAATGGTAGTTTTGATTTATTTTATTTGGTTTTTACATCTTTGAGATAATCAATATAACATAATTTATTATTGCATATATATGTATAATAAACGCCGACAAACAGTCTAAAGACAAGTTTTAATTTATTTCGTCGACATATGTATTGTGTACAACAAACTATAATAGAAAACTCACTGTTCTAAATGAGATATATTAAAAATAAAAAAATAAAAAATGGCTCGAATATCCGGAGCGAAATATTTTTCAAAACTCCGGTTAATCAAGTCCGACCTGTACATCTTGTCAGTTAAATACCTTTTTTTTTAAAGGGGGGATTTGTTAGTAGCTTAAGTATTTATGATAAATATTAGTAAATAATGAGTATGTGTGTCCAATCACAAATGGTGACTTCTCAACAGTGTTAGAAATTTGTAATTTTAATTGTTAGGATTTGTTTGCTTTCGCAATTAGGACTTATCATTCGTAGGGATTTAAACCTACTTGTCAGAAAAGGGGAAGTAAACTTACAACTAACTTAATAGCTAACTTATTGGCTATAAAGAGAGCTTATCGTAGCAATTGAGGATTGCAACGATTTTTGTCGAAAATTGTTAATAATTTTATTTGACATAGCTTCTAATGATTCAACACCAGTAAGTCTATGTAATTCGAGTGTACCAAACCAAGGAGGACGCTTCAAAATCATTTTCAGAATTTTATTCTGAATCCTTTGGAGCGTTTTCTTCCTTGTTGAACAGCAACTTGACCAGATCGGTACAGCATAAAGCATTGCTGGTCTAAAAATTTGTTTGTAAATCAAAAGTTTGTTCTTTAAACAAAGTTTAGAATTCCTGTTGATGAGAGGATATAAACATCTCGTATATTTGATGCACTTGGCTTGTATACTCTCAATGTGCTCTTTGAAAATAAGTTTTTTATCATAAGTTAGTCCCAAGTGCTTAACCTTATCGGACCAACTTAAAATAACCCCATTCATCTTAACAACGTGATTATTGTTTGGCTTGAGGAAAGAAGCCCTAGGCTCATGCGGAAGAATTATCATTTGAGTTTTAGAAGCATTGGGAGAGATTTTCCACTTTTGCAAGTAGGAAGAAAAAATATCTAAACTTTTCTGCAATCGACTGCATATGACACGAAGACTTTTTCCTTTCACGGAAATGCTTGTGTCATCGCAGAACAATGACTTTGTGCATCCTGGAGGCAAATCAGGAAGATCTGAAGTGAATATGTTGTACAGGACTGGACCCAAGACTGAACCCTGAGGTACACCTGCTCTGACAGGAAATCTATCAGATTTTGAATTCTGATAGACAACCTGCAGAGTTCGATCAGTAAGATAATTTTTTAAAATTTTGATTAGGAAAATTGGAAAATTAAAAGTTTGCAATTTCGCAATCAAACCTTTATGCCAAACACTGTCGAATGCTTTTTCTATGTCTAAAAGAGCAGCTCCAGTGGAATAACCTTCAGATTTGTTAGCTCGTATCATATTAGTAACTCTGAGCAATTGATGAGTTGTGGAATGCCCATGGCGAAATCCAAACTGTTCATTTGCAAAAATTGAATTTTCGTTGATGTGTGACATCATTCTGTTAAGAATAATTCTCTCAAACAGTTTACTTATTGAAGAAAGCAAACTGATTGGTCGTTAACTTGAAACTTCAGCTGGGTTCTTATCCGGTTTTAAAATTGGAGTAATTTTTGCATTTTTCCATAATTTGGGAAAATATGCAATTTTGAAGCAGCAATTGAAAATTTTCACTAAAAATTCCATTGTGCTCTCAGGGAGATGTTTGATTAGTATATAAAAGATTCCATCGTCACCAGGTGCTTTCATATTTTTGAAATTTTTAATAATTGATTTAATCTCATTCAAGTTAGTTTCAATTATTTCTGCAGGTAAAAAATTCTGGGAAGAAATTAAATCAAATTGACGTGTGACTTCATTTTCAATTGGACTCACAAAATTCAAATTTGAGTTATGAACACTCTCATACTGCTGAGCAAGTCTTTGGGCCTTTTGTTCATTGGATACAAGAAAACGTTCACCATCTTTTAAAACTGGAATAGGCTTTGAAGGTTTCTTAAGAATCTTCGACAGCTTCCAAAAAGGTTTTGAATATGGTTTCAATTTTTCAACTTTAGTCTCAAAATTTTGATTTCTCAGAAGAGTAAATTTATGTTTAATCTCTTTCTGTAAATCTTTATAAATAGTTTTAAAAACAGGGTCACGAGAACGTTGATATTGACGTCTGCGGACATTTTTCAAACGAATTAGAAGTTGGAGATTTTCGTCAATTATTGGTGAATCAAATTTCATTTGAGCCTTTGGAACAGAATAATTCCTGGCATCAACAATTGCACATTTTAATGCTTCCAAAGCGGAATCAATATTCACTTCGTTTTGCAAATCAAGCTCATTATTGAAATTTCTCTCAATATGAGTTTTGTATCTTTCCCAATTAGCCTTGTTATAATTAAAAACAGAGCTCATAGGGTTTAAAACTGATTCATGTGATAAAGAAAAAGTTATTGAAAGATGGTCAGAATCAAAGTCAGCTTGTGTGATCAAATCACTACATACATGACTTTGATCTGTAAGCACCAAATCAATTGTTGAAGGGTTTCTTACAGAAGAAAAGCATGTAGGACTATTCGGAGACAAAATTGAATAGTATCCTGAAGAACAATCATTGAATAAAATTTTGCCTTTGGAATTACTTTGAGAATTATTCCATGAACGATGTTTAGCGTTAAAATCGCCGATTATAAAAAAATTCGAACGATTTCTGGTGAGTTTTTGTAAATTACCTTAAAAATAATTTTTGTGCTCGCGTGTGCATTGAAATGGTAAATATGCTGCGGCAATAAATAAAATCCCGACTTCAGTTTGAACTTCAATTCCCAAAGTTTCAATAACTTTCGTCTCAAGATGGGGAAGAGCACGATGTTTGATTCGGCGATGAATAACAATTGCAACTCCACCGCCGGAACCCTGAATCCTATCATATCTATGAACCACGTAATTGGGATCATATTTTAATTTATGTTAGGTTTCAAAAATGTTTCAGTAATAATTGCAATATGCACATTATTTACTGTGAAAAAAATAAAAAGCTCATTCTCATTGGCCTTCAATGAGCGAGCATTCCAATTTTATATTTTAATTGTTTTATTTAAAATCATTGCTAAATTTTAAATTAGAAACAATTTCAATAGTAAAATTTGTGCCTATTTGAATGGCTTCAAACATTGATTTTGCCAGCAACATGGCGTTCATAAGATCGAACATTGCCTGTTGCAAAAAAGAAAGTTTACCTGCCGTAATAGGCCCCAGGCAGTTGACATTAGAAAAAATATTTTCGGCAGCAATATTAGCTGGAGTAATAGGTGTACAATTATTTTCTAGCGTGTTTTGCTTACCCATATTAACGGTCATTTTCGAACTACCAACACTAGGCGGTATAATGTTCTAACTACCTGTAACCTGTGCATAAGTTAAACGGGTATGCAAAGGAGTAGGTAAACTATGCGTCACTGGTACGCTTGGAGAATTTTGTTTTGAAGTTTGTTTTGAATTTTGTTTACCTTGCCTTGCCTTAACAATTGCCAAACGGGCTGGGCATTGATAAAAATTCGACATATGGTTGCCGTTACAATTCGCACAGCGAAAATTTTTACTCTCTTTCACAGGACATGTGTCCTTTTTGTGAGAAGAGTCTCCACAAATGAGGCATTTTTGGTCCATGTTACAAAACTTTGAACCATGGCCATAACGTTGGCAAACACGGCATTGGGTGATATGCTTTTCACCTCCGCCAAACTTTCGATATAATTCCCATTTTACACGCACGTTATATAAAGCATGTGCTTTTTCAAAAAATTTTAAGTTATTAACCTCACTGCGGTTAAAATGAATTAAATAATTTACAAGGGTAATTCCAGTTCGCTGACTGTTTTCGCCACGTGATTTTTGTTTCATCAGAATAACTTGGGTTGGGGCTATACCAAGTAATTCTGTCAAAGTAATTTTGATCTCATCAACGGTTTGATCGTTGGTGAGACCTTTCAATACGACTTGAACGGCTTGGCGCTCTTCGTATCATATGTAAAAAATTTATGCATCTTTTCAGTTAAATACTGAATAAGACGATTCCAATCTTTCAATGTTTGGGCCAGTAAACGGCATTCGCCTCTTCGGCCAATTTGATAAGTAACTTTGACGTCGGAGAGAAACGTAGAAAGTTCTCTTTAAAAAATATTTAATTCAGAAGCAATAGTTACCACAATAGGTGGAACTTTCTCCTTTTTTACAGAAATTTCACTTTGAATAGTTTTACTTTCGAACATTTCAATTTCGCCGGCTTCTTTCTCAGGCAGAATATCATATCAATTTTCACTGCATATGCTAGTTTCAGAAAGAGATGCCTCTCTTTTCCTCCCCGTAGCGATGCGTGGTTTCTTTTTTCGTCCTGCCATTTCAGGTGATACGGAAAAAGTTCAAGAATTATATCAAACTAGTTGAACGTTCCCGGCGATGCTCGGAATCAAAAGTTTAAAAATTAGGAATCATTTTTAATAACTCATTGCATTATTAGCACAACTCACTTCAAAAATATTTCACTTTTTATACGTCCATCATCACTTTAAGTACTTTAAGGTGAAACGGGACGTGGTCGCGATCAACTCGAATTTTGCAATCTTTTTTTTTCTTGATTTATGAAGACTACGTACATGAAACTTTGATCAATTGTTTTCACAACTGTTGCATGCCTGAAGTAGCAATTTGAGTGTTGTTTATTTAGTGGAAGCCGAATTTTTTACGATCAAAATACAGAAGTAAAAAGAACTCTAACCTCAAAATTGCATAGAAAAGGCCACAATCCAGTTTCACCTTAACATTCTAAGAACGTACAGAACGGAAATATCCATATTGGATTGCATTTTGTGATTTGGGGATGTTTTACAGAAACTGGAAGTCGCCATTCCGGATTTCAAAATGACGTATGGAGTTCGGAAGTTTTGGAAGTATTGAAATGGTTGGTCAAATACCACTTTAGATTATTTTCCTGAAACCAGAAGTCGTTATTTTGGAAAATGTTATGTGGGGTCATCCCAGTTCCGAATATACCACACTCGGGTGATAACCGGATATTCGTCAATCGTTCACAGTAAAATCTCTTGTTATGTAACTTTTAGAAGAAAGAAATCTAAGTAAGAAGAATTTAGCGGGACCATTCATGCTTAGTTCACCTCTATAATCATATCTCAAGAGATAACATGTGAATTTTTATAACAAAAATGTTTGTTGGTGTCCAAGGAACACGTCTGAGAAGAAGTTAACGTGTTAACCCACATAACTACCTACAAATTAAAAAAAAAGATTAAACCAATGAAATGCGGCCTTTCCTCCAGCCAAATGTCCCAAGATCTAGTTTTGGTAAAAGTAAAAAAGTATTTCGAATCCCGTAATGTGTTACTATTGACAAAACTACGAAAACATCAGAAATGTAATTTTTTTCTGCTCGACTCGCACCAAATTAAAACATAAATTCTTCTGCAAGAAAATATTTGCAGATGTTGAAGGAACAACGGAAAAAAAATTAATTTACAGGCGAGTTGAGCTCATGCTCAAAAAGTCAAAATTTTGCATGTATTATATGTATAATATATGTAAATTTCAAAAAGAGTATTTTAATGTGTTTTCCAGTATGCAGGAAATCATCTTCAAACATACGTAGTTTTCAAAGTAATATCTCAACTTTTAGCAATAACATACCTATTATTTTTCCTCAAATGTCTTTCCTGAACATTAACAAACATTTTAGTGAAAAAAGAATCACATGTCATCGCTTTGAATTTTGATTTGGAGACGAATTAAGTATAAAAAGTCATAATTTTGCATGTTTTACGTAGTTTTGTGAATAATATTTCAAGTTTTAGTGATCAGATGCTAATTATTTTTCCTCAAATGTCTTTCCTGAACATTACCAAACATTTTAGTGAGAAAAGAATCATATGTCATCGCTTCGAATTTTGATTTAGAGGCAAATTTAGCACAGAAAGTCAAAATTTTGCATGTTTTACGTAGTTTTGTGAATAATATCTCAAGTTTTAGTAATTTGATACCTATTATTTTTCTCAAATGTCTTTCCTGAGCATCAGCGAACATTTTCATGTTAAAAAACCTACATGTCACCGCTTATTATTTTTGGCTTAGAACGATTCAAAATTATAATGATTACTGTACACCTCAGAGACTGAGGGAATAATATCAATAAGACCAAGCGTTACGGAATTCCATTTTTATATAGTAGATTGCAAGTATTGAGAAAGACTGATGTAAGTTAACATCCAGGTAATCTTTGAAAGACACACTGACAAAACACAAACTTTGAAGCAATAGGCAGTCAAAGACCAGTCCACAAGCAACCGAAAATACGTCTGATCTGTCGGGCAGCTCAAGACGCACTGAGTTAAATACCTAACAAGACGATCACTACCCTTTACTGAGTGAGCTAATAAGCGGCATTCACCTCTACGGCCAGTTTGATAGGTAACTTTAACGTCAGAACAAACGTTGAAAATTCCATTTTGAAAATTTTAAATTCAGAAGAAAAAGTTACCACAATAGGTGGAACTTTCTCCTCTTTGAAAGAATTTACATTTTTGAAGGAGTTTTCATTTTTTATAGTATCACTAGCTGACCCGGCAAACTTCGTCCCGCCTATTTTAGTGTTTAATTGAATAATTTCAAACATTTCAAATTCACTACACTTTTCACTTTTTATTCACTTTCACTATTTAATTCTATCACTTTTCACTTGCAAATACGTATTTCGGCACTGACATAGTGCCTTCGTCAGTGCTTATTTGGACTGTGGAGAAAATAGCGAAACCCCAAGAATTTTATACCTAATTTGGTAAACGACTGGGGCAAATTTTAACTCAGAAAACGTAAACAACTTGAGTTAGGTAGAGAAATGTGCGGCATGCCTTGTCGGGGAGTTTTCGGTAGAAATTTAAAAAGCCAAGAGAAATGATTACCCTGATCTCTGTTAAGGAGGGTAGCTGGGTTTTGTTTGAAAATTTCTAAACTTTCTGCGACATCTAATTTCCAAGGGGATGTTACTGATCGAACTAGACTAATGTTGTCGGTAGTCAAGCGTGATCATCATGAAATATATGTTCGGCTATTTTGGATCTGAAATGGTGAGTTATTCCTTTTTCTGAGTCTTTCTTAGCCTTTACAAGTTCTGAAGTATGTTCCTTAAACCGGATGTCTAAATTTCTTTTTGTTTGGCCAATGTAAACTTTATCACAATGTGGACATGCAACTTTATAAACACCCGCCCTAAGTAATTTGTCAATAGTGTCTTTAGTAGACCCCAACTTTGTTTTCATTCGATTATTTCTACTACTGTAGATAATATCGATACCGAATTTTCTAAATTTTTTACGAAGTTGACGAGTGAAACTGACGTCATATTCAACCACTACTCTTTTCCGATCTTCTGTTAGCGGAGTGAGTGTTGTGTGAGATTTCCTATGTTGGATTCGTTTCTTTTTGTCATAAATGGCTTGTATGGTTCTTCTGTTATATCCATTCTGCTCACCAATATCAAAAATATATTCCATTTCGTTTTTCTTACCTTCATTACTGAGAGGCAAAGATTCCATACGGTGGATCATATGGTGGAAAGAAGCCATTTTATGCTGGGAGGAGTGGTTAGAAGTGTTAGGTATTACCCGCTTAGTATGTGTGGGTTTCCTAAAGATTTCGGATTCAAAGTGGTTGGAGTTTTTAACAACGACTACATCTGAAAATGGAAGCCTGTTGTTTTGCTCAATTTCCAAAGTGAACTGGATATTTTTATGAAGACCATTCAAAACTCCCAAAAAAACTATCCAAGTCCCCCTGTTGTAAAATACAAAAAATATCATCAACATACCTCCACCAACGATCTGGTAAGCAGTCTTTTTCATTTAGTTTATTTTCCAAATGTGCCATAAAAACTCACATAAGAAAGGTGAAAGAGGATTCCCCATCGGTGCTCCTTTTGTTTGTTTGTAAAATTTCCCACGAAATGAAAAATAATTGTCTTCCATGCAAAGTCGAGTTAACTTCAAGTAACTGCGTACTTAAGTTTTCCAAGGATTGTCACATTGTTGGGAAAGAAGCCAATCTTCCAAAAGATTTATAGCTTCTTTCACTGGAACACTCGGAAAAAGTGCTGTGACATCAAAAGAAAGCATTATCTCGCCAGTGTTGATGCCCCTCGATGATTTTAAATTTTCAACAAAAACTCCTGTGCTCTTAACAGATCGACTAGGAAATTTTTTCGGCATTGATTGAAATTCCTTGACTAACCATTTGGCCAATTTTTCCGTTGGTGCCCCCACCGCAGAAACGATTTTTCTCATTTCATTACCAGGTTTATGTACTTTAGGGAGACCCTTTATTCTAGGAAGAGAAGGGTTCGAAACACGAAGATTTTTTAAAGCGTCACCAAAAATAGGTCTGCATTCTTTGATAGTTTTTTCAAAGTTTTTCACCATGTCGGTAAGGGGGTTGACTCTCTGTTGCCTGTATGGGCCATTATTAATTTTCTCCAACATTTGTTGATCGTAATCATTTTTGTTCAAAATAACAATTTTATTCCCCTTATCAGCTTTTAAATAAAAGACAGGTTTATTACATAATTCTTTGATTGTCTGTAAGTCTGTGCTATTATTTACAAGACGTGGACATTTTTTTAAATTATCCAAGAAGGATGTGCGCACTTCACTAATTTGTGCGGTGGAAAAATTTCAATGGTCTTCATAAAAATATCCAGTTCACTTTGGAAATTGAACAAAACAACAGGCTTCCATTTTTAGATGTAGTCGTTGTTAAAAACTCCAACCACTTTGAATTCGAAATCTTTAGGAAACCCACACATACTAAGCGGGTAATACCTAACACTTCTAACCACTCCTCCCAGCATAAAATGGCTTCTTTCCACCATATGATCCACCGTATGGAATCTTTGCCTCTCAGTAATGAAGGTAAGAAAAACGAAATGGAATATATTTTTGATATTGGTGAGCAGAATGGATATAACAGAAGAACCATACATGCCATTTATGACAAAAAGAAACGAATCCAACATAGGAAATCTCACACAACACTCACTCCGCTAACAGAAGATCGGAAAAGAGTAGTGGTTGAATATGACGTCAGTTTATTTAGAAAATTTGGTATCGATATTATCTACAGTAGTAGAAATAATCAAATGAAAACAAAGTTGGGGTCTACTAAAGACACTATTGACAAATTACATAGGGCGGGTGTTTATAAAGTTGCATGTCCACATTGTGATAAAGTTTACATTGGCCAAACAAAAAGAAATTTAAACATCCGGTTTAAGGAACATACTTCAGAACTTGTAAAGGCTAAGAAAGACTCAGAAAAAGGAATAACTCACCATTTCAGATCCAAAATAGCCGAAAATATATTTCATGAAGATCACGCTATGACTACCGACAACATTAGTCTAGTTCGATCAGTAACACATCCCCTTGGAAATTAGATGTCGCAGAAAGTTTAGAAATTTTCAAACAAAACCCAGCTACCCTCCTTAACAGAGATCAGGGTAATCATTTCTCTTGGCTTTTTAAATTTCTACCAAAAACTCCCCGACAAGGCATGGATCACCAGGCCGCACATTTCTCTACCTAACTCAAGTTGCTTACGTTTTCTGAGTTAAAATTTGCCCCAGTCGTTTACCAAATTAGGTATAAAATTCTTGGGGTTTCGCTATTTTCTCCACAGTCCGAATAAGCACTGACGAAGGCACTATGTCAGTGCCGAAATACGTATTTGCAAGTGAAAAGTGAAAAGTGATAGAATTAAATAGTGAAAGTGATTAAAAAGTGAAAAGTGTAGTGAAAATTTTTCTATCAAGACGCTCGAACGAAAGTGAATAAATTTCAAGTTCATTGATTCCTTGCGATTGGATTATATCGTTTAAAAATGATTGGTTTTATCGGAATGACAACATCCTCGACTTTTGGCTTTTGTACATGACCTCTATTCCGGATATATATTGGGTGCATTTCAGTTATTTTCGTTGTTTTCCAGAAACTGAAGGGTCAATGCTTCTCTACATCATTTCGATTACGGACATATCCATATGTAGTAGTATTCGGTTATTTTCGGCTGTTTCCCAGAAGTTGCCATTTTTCAATTCAAACTGTTGTCTAAGGTTAATTTATAGCTCCTTGCATCATTCTGGATCCGGTGATACTCATATTGGGTGGTATTTGGTCCTTTGGGCTATTTTTTAGAAACCGTAAGTCGCCATCTTGGATTTAAAAATGGCATTTGGAGACAATTTCTGGCCCTTGAGCGTTGTCATATATTCAAGATCATGTATTCAATATTCAAGAACCTTTTCAACATTCTTTCCACAAAATCCCTGATAACTTTTCCCAAGATCATAAATTAGTAACAAAATCCAAAAGAACCTTTTTCTCTCTGGTTCCCAAAAAAAAAACCTGAGCAAAATCTTACTTTGTTTCCCACACGCAAGCCTTCCAAATAAAGTAATTACCAAACCACTCAAGGTTTCCCACAAGTCCCAAAACGATTAACCAATCATGTTAAGGATCCCACAAGTTAGACGAACATGTCCAACAGTTGAAACTGGGTCATGTTTGTTCCCGTCAATAAATTATTCCGAACTTCATAAGTTGCATAACCGAGCCAATGCACTTGTCCCAGTGCATGAAACCGGCTAATGTTTTTCTTCCCAGGCCACAGTGCGAGAGTCAAACTACATTGCCTCACACTGTGTCTGGACCCATCCCAAGCCTAGCGGCGACGAGCGCACATGGCTAAGCGTACATGGCTAAAGTAGTAAACAAATACCACAATCGTGTGTGTTTGTATATTATATATTTTGTTTACCAATCGGGTCGGTGGCATCAAGGTAGCCCGCGATTGGATGATAGTTATTTGAGTGGTATGTTTTCCCCCACTTTCGATGTACTAGAATAAAGCAGCGAAAAATTAGTTGTAATGAACCAATCTGTAAACTGAAAAAGAGAAATAAATTCATTCTAATTTTAAACATCAAACTGAGTAGTTGTGTATGTTTATTTCATGGCGACCGACAGTTAGTGACCGCAATCTTTGGATTGCAATCGCGGAAGTGCTAACCGAAAAAAAAACGCAGCAGAACGGGTACAGCAAGTGATAAAGTGAAGTGAAGACAGAAATTTCTTTATGTGCTAAAATAGGCAGTAAGCATTCAAGCCCACAAGTGAACCCGACAGGTGACACGGATGTGACAATTATTCAAAATCAAGAGGTACAGAGTACCACGAACAGCATGACATCAAACAGAACATAGTGTTAGTGTGGAATAAAAACACAATCAAATTATTTAAATTATAACATGAAGAACAACTAATTAAAATAATCACGGACACAGACAACAAAATAGTGGCCAAAATAACAAATAGTGCGTATGAACTTTAATAAAAAAATTAAAATTATAAACTTGTAAAAGAGAGTAAAAGGCCAGATAATGGGTTAAACTCAATCAAAAACCGATACGGTCCATAACGCGGACCCCCAAGTTAAGATTATCTCAGGTCTCAGGAAGTGTTGTTGTGGATAATATTGTGCGCGTCGTTAGTTCAACTATTGCTCACCGCGTATGCAATGTTGAAAGAACGCATAAATAGGCGCGCGATGAGAATCGCGAAGAGCCTACATGACGTAGGCAATGTGTAAACATTGAAACATTTTTGATAAAAAACTTAATGAGCAGCTACCTCGCCCGAAGAAGGTAAACAGTGTTTAAAAAAAATATAAAAATAAACCAAATAAACCGTCACCATCAATGGATTCACTAGTGTACAGTTATCGAAAGTACGATTAAACCAAGGATTGATATTTGTCAGCAACAAATGTTCGCATCAGCAGCATAGGTCGATCACCAATTGTTACCCAGCCTGTACGACACGACAGCAGCAGTAATGCCAGATAAGTGATACTTGTGTTTGCATAATAAATATAATAATTTAAAATTAAAAAAATCTCTTTCTGCTAAAATTTTGTGTTTGCATAATCAATATAATTTAAAATTTAAAAAAAAATTTCTTTACGCTAAAATATAAGCAAATGATGGAAATTTTGCATCAGATTGAATTTAGTTAGTAGTAGATGGAACGGTTAAAAGAGATTGAAGCTTTCATAAACAGAGAATATCTTAATTTATATAAAAATAAAACTAGGGGAAGAACATTATCAGGCATACAAACCAGAACAATCCATCTTCAAGAATTGTTCACAGAATATAAAATCTTATTACAATCCCTACGGTATAGAATCAGAACTGAAAACTGGAATGAGGAAGTAGAAGTCTACACTAAATTCAAGGAAACATATAATAAATGCATAAATATTCTGGACAACACCCCAGTAACTCAAAGAGGGTATGATAGTGAGCCGAAAGTTACTAATAAAAAACTCCTTCTGAAACCCGACATTAATGATTCGCTTTCAAGAGCAAACAGCGATAATAAATTAGCAACACCGAGTACCACTAATTCGTTCTCGAGAACGAACAGTGATATACACTTAATAAAAAGAAAATTAAAATTAATAACTTTAGCCAAACTAATCATTTGGTGTAACGTGCTTATACCGCAGTACCAATGGCACTTAATATAAAAACAGCAGCCGAACTGGCTACCTTAATTCCTGCTTATGATGGAAACTCCGGAGGGGTTAAATCCTTCGTAGGCGCAGTAAATTTAGTTAAGACAATAGTACCCGCTGAAAACAAAGCAGCGGCTATTCAAGTTATTTTAACCAAGCTGAGTGGGAAAGCGAGAAATCTATTCGCTACAATTCCGGATGACTATGACGGAATCACCCAAGCTTTGATCAGCAATTGCAGTGAGAAAAGTACGTCAGATTCAGCTAAAAATAACCTGAATAACTTAAAGTTAAAATCACCAAGCGATTTACAAAATTTTACAAAGCAAGTAGATTCACTTGCTGAAAAATTGACTGAAACCTATATTACTGAAAAAATTCCAAGCGAAATCGCAATCTCCAGGATGCCATTAATATAATGGTAGAGAATGAAAATGTTACTACTACAACATCGAACGCAGTGGTACTAAACGCCACGAGTAACAGAAATAGATATCAAAACAATAACATGAACAGGATACCGCAAAGGAATAATAATCAAGGAAATCAATTTAATAATAATCAAAGAAACAATTTCAACAATAGATAAAAAGCTAAGCCTTGGTGCTACATTCCGTACCGGAACTCGACCTTCTGTTTATTATACACAGACTTCGCAGCCAACTGTTGAGTGTACGGGACAATTGCGGGGCTAGCGCTACGATCCTACTGACACTAACACAGTCTCTCCCGTGCCGAGACTCGAACCTACGACGATTGGCTTGTTAGGCCAGCATCGTACCTCGAGACCAGCTGGGAAGGCTTTCAACAATAGATATCAACCACGATATCCACCTAATAGCTATAGAAATCATAACAATCACTACAATCAACAGCAGAACAATAGAAATTTCAATCGGTTTGATAGAGGTTTTAATCAAAATTACAACCAAAACCGTCAGTTTAATCCGAATAGTAATTTCGAAGCTGCAAGAATGTTTTTCGCAAGACAGCAAAACATTCCGCAACTACCGAGCAATGTTCCGATTCAACACCAAGAACGCTTAGTTAATCCCTGCTACGCTCAAGTAGCAGCGGGATCCAATCAACCAAACAGTCAGCAAAACGCTAATAACAAGCAGTTAGCAATACCACAAAATGGATTTTCCAATCCAAATTATTTTTTTGGCCAACAGTAACAATTGATCCTAGACGTCAACTTACTAGACAGTTGTTACCAACCGCCACACCGATTTTGACAATTAATTTAAATGCATCAAATTTTATCCAGGTCAAAGTGCACATGACCGGGAATACAGTTTGTAATTTAATTCTTGATACTGGCGCTGATATATCGTTATTTAAAGCATGTAATATCAACCCAGATCAACCTGTAAATGTTAATAATAAAATAAATTTAGCTGGTATTACAGAAAATAATAAACAGACTAAAACGAAGGCTTCATGATACCGAGTCGTAGTGAAGTCATAAGAAGGGTTCCACATTTACGAATTTCAGAAGATATGGTAGTCCATTCGAAAGAAATTCGCTCGGGAGTGTTCTGTGGAAACTCTATTATCTCATCGATAAAACCTTATGTTAAATTCATAAATTCTAATAATGAACCGTTGTACATAACTTATTCTCAATTTCAACCTACACTAAGTCGTTTATCTGATTATGTTATCCTTAACGTAAATAAAAACAAACATCAACTCCCATCATGGAGATATGAACAAATTCTAAATAATAAAAAAATGAAAAAAACCGCAATATGCGAAAGACAAATTTATGAATTTAATTAAGCAATATCAAGACATTTTTTGCCCCCCAGAGGAAATGGTATCGCAAACCAATTTTTATTCACAGAATATTGTTCTTAATGACAATGTCCCTGTATATATTCCTAATTATAAAACAATTCATGCACAGCATGATGAAATTAACAAGCAAGTGAACAAAATGTTAGAGAGCAACATAATTGAGCCCTCTGTATCTTCGTATAACTCTCCAATTTTACTGGTACCGGAGAAATCTAATGACAGTGAGAAAAAATGGCGTTTGGTTGTCGATTTCAGACAACTCAACAAAAAGATTTTAGCCGATAAATTCCCGTTACCGAGAATTGATGACATTTTAGATCAACTCGGTAGAGCAAAGTATTTTTCAACTCTAGATCTCATGTCAGGTTTTCATCTAATACCGCTAGACAACGAATCTAGAAAATTTACCGCCTTTTCAACAAAAAATGGTCATTACCAATTTACTAGATTACCTTTCGGACTGAATATTAGCCCGAATAGTTTTCAACGAATGATGACTATAGCAATGGCAGGTTTGACGCCAGAATTAGCATTCATTTATATTAATGATATTGTCATAATTGCTTGTTCAGTTAATCATCATCTTTCGAACTTAGCTCAAGTTTTTGAACGTTTAAGATATTATAATCTGAAACTTAATGCACAAAAATGTAATTTTTTTAGCACCGAAGTGACATACTTGGGTCATAAGATTACGGATCAAGGTATGTTACCCGATGATTCGAAATTTAAAGCTGTGTTGAATTACCCAGTACCAACAAATGCAGACGAAGTTAGAAGATTCGTTGCATTCTGTAATTATTATAGGAAATTCGTGCCAAATTTCGCAACTTTGGCATATCCTTCAAATCAGTTGTGTAAAAAAAAACACGACGTTCGTTTGGACTGAGAAATGTTAAATTGCATTTGACAGTTCGAGAAAGATTTTAATATCACCAACATTGTTACAATACCCAGACTTTTCAAAGGAATTCATATTGACGACAGATGTTTCAGACGTTGGATACGGAGCAGTTCTGTCTCAACAAACACAAAATGGAAATTTACCAATCGCTTTTGCAAGTAAAGCATTTTTTCAAGCAGAAATAAATAAACCTGTTATTTTGAAAGAATTAACGGCTATTTATTGGGCCATCAATTATTTCAAGCCTTACTTGTATGGAAGAAAATTCACAGCTCGGACAGAGCATAGACCTTTGGTTTATCTGTTTGGAATGAAAAATCCTACTTCTAAATTGACCAGAATGCGTCTCGATTTGGAAGAATATGACTTCACAATAGAATACATTCCAGGAAAAGGAAATGTAGGAGCAGATGCGTTGTCAAGAATAATTACAACCTCAGATGAGTTTCACCCTGCGACAGATCTTCGATAAGTTCCGGGAGTACAACTTATCGACTCACCATCTGTTTGTGGACTTCAGGGCGGCATACGACTCAGTGAAAAGAAACGAGCTGTGGCAGATCATGCTGGAGCACGGTTTCCCTACGAAACTAATAAAGCTGAGTCGTATGACACTGAAGGGATCAAAATCGTGCGTGCGGATAGCTGGCGAGACATCAGCCGCTTTCGTAACGCTGGATGGACTGAAGCAGGGGGATGCGCTCTCCAACCTATTGTTTAACATCGCTCTTGAGGGTGCAGTACGAAGAGCAAACGTCGAAAGAAACGGTACGATCATCACGAAATCTCACATGCTTCTTGGTTTTGCGGACGACGTCGATATCATCGGTATCAACCGTAAGGCCGTGGAGGAGGCTTTCGTACCTTTTAAGAGAGAAGCAGCGAGATTGGGACTTGTCATTAACTCTGCCAAAACGAAGTACATGGTAGCTGGCAGAGAGCGTGGGAGTCCTCGTGGTGTTGGTGCTGTGGTGGAGATAGATGGGGAACGATTTGAAGTGGTTGACGAATTCGTTTATCTTGGTACGCTTGTGACATGTGACAACGATATGAGCCGTGAAGTGAAACGACGAGTTGCAGCTGCGAACAGGGCTTTCTACGGACTGCGTAGCCAGCTAAGGTCCCGTAGTTTGCAAACTCGCACAAAACTAGCGCTGTATAGGACGCTGATACTCCCGGTGGCCCTTTACGGACATGAAGCATGGACGCTGAAGGAAGCTGATCGATGAGTGCTTGGAGTTTTTGAGCGTAAAGTTCTGCGATCGATACTTGGCGGTAAACTGGAAGACGGAGTGTGGCGCAGACGCATGAATCACGAGTTGTACCAGGTATACAAACATGCTGATATAGTGAAGGTAATACAGCGGGGCAGGCTTCAGTGGGCTGGACATGTAGCCAGGATGCCTGACGAGAGAGCCGCCAAAACTATCTTCAGTAGAGAACCAGGAAGAGGCCGTCGACTCCGTGGTAGGCCTCGCACGCGGTGGATGTGCGCGGTGGAAGAAGATGCACGATCTGCTGGTGTACAGGGAGACTGGAGAACGGCTGCCCAAGACAGAAGAAGCTGGACATCTCTAATTCGTTCGGCCCTGGACCGGTGAACGGTCCGTTAGCCAAAAAAGTAAAAAGTAAGTAAGATGAGTTAAAGGACATAAATATATTTAAAATAAATACGAGATTTATGACTAGACAGACTCGAAATAGTAAAATTAATAATACTATCATGAATGAACGGGAGTCGACGCCAGAAGAGATTGATCACCCCTCTGCGTACTCGACTAATAACCCCTCTGAAACAAATAAATTGTGACGTCACACCCCGCGCAGAAAATACCTTATGTTCCGTCACGTAGGATTTTGTCATACGGTACATTTTAGCTTAGTCCGGAAGAAATAAAAAACAGGTAGAGTGTAGAACCGGGACACGGACACCTGCCGTTGTCCCCCTAAAACAAGATCATTTGTAAAGAAAGCAGGAAAGATCTTGAAGAAAGACCGCGAACGGTTCTGCTAAGCAAACGTTGGCGAAACATTTGGTTTCCTAGACAGAGGACCGCGAACGGCTCTGTCAACATACTAGGTATCAACAGATTATGCAATAGGCGGCAAAGAACTTCGCGCAGCCTTCTGCTGTGCCACAGGCAAACAAACTCGAATAAAATAAACAAGTTTTGTGTTGTAAACAAAACAGAAGTCGCCGGTTCAACGGTGTTGATGCTCTCGCATGCGTTCTATCGTACATGCGGTACTAGATTATAAGGTAAGAGCTTAAGGTAAATGGTAAACAGAGAGTGGAGAAAGCCTCTCACTCTGAGTTACCTGCAGGGTATATTTAAGCAGTGATGTACAGAATAAAAGTTAATTATTATCATCAGCTCTAATCTGGTGTATTAATTCCGCGCCAACTGCGCGTACAGGGATACCTAGGAGAAGAAGTCCCTGGTAGGATATACCCTACATTATCTGGTGACAGGCGGTTCAGGAAAAGAACCCTGCGAGGACATTAATTGGTGACAGTGTAAAAAAGAACTTACGCCATTGAGTTTGATAGGCCAGTAGCAAGAACGAGTGAAAGTTTGTGCAGTAAAAAGTTAAGAAAAAAAAGTAGAACCCAAAGTTAGGAGAATTTACAGAACTTATAAACCGTCGTAGTGTCACGTGAACCCTTCGAAAGGATCACAGAGGTGTGAAAAAAAATAGAAGAAGAAAGAACCCGCAATTCGCGATTTAATATTAGCGAAAGAGCTGTGAAGTGAATGAGATCGTACGTTAGAAGACACTTTTAAAGTTGTGCAATTCAAAAAAGAACACAAGGAAAAAATATAAACACAGGCAGTAAGTGTCTTATTAATAATCAAATTGGAACAATTGGCCAGACAACTGTGAATTACCGAAGTTACATAGTGAGAATTAAAGGTGAGATGTCAACGACGATGACCAGCTCTGTTCCAAGGATACTCGGGTGAGTGAATCTTTTCCTTTTTTTACTGTGCGGCATATTGCAAGAGCTGAATAGAGTTGTTTTTTTTTTAAAAAGCGGGTGTTATTTCCCCCAGAAGCACATAGTAAGAAAAAATTAAAATTTAAATAATTTCGCACATAGTTAGTAAAAATAATCAAGGTAAGTTAGAAACACCTGAAATTTAAACAGGAGAATTTTTTTTTTTCTATGAGACATGCAATATTCAAATTGAATGGCTGTCCAATGAACACGTAATATATCGTTCAACGAAGGAGAATTTCGGAATTAATTCAGTCAAGTATAGGCCATTAAGGAGCTAGTGACGATAGAAGAGAACGGCGGGAAGAGACACATCAAGAAGCATAAGTGACCTCCGACACTACATTAGGTAGAAATACATCGTGTCGGATTATTCCCATAATTAAAACGAGGTTCCTCATTGGTTCATAATTATTTTGATTTACTGGTTCTATCAAGTCAACTTGGGTGAAAGGCCAGTTTGTATAACAATCAATTCGGGCCGCTGCTGCGCGGGTGATTTTATTTTTTTAAACGGCAAGCATAAAGCTCTCGGCACGACAAAGCCCAACAATTGAAGCGGCAAACCGGGGGGCAAACTAACTGAGCGAGAGAGACACGCGCTAGTAGCGCTCACCAAGTCAGGGGGGCACTCGCGGGTATCAACAATACTCAACGACGTTTGTTGGTCAAGCCTGCGGTTCCAAAGTCAAGGTGACATAGGTAGAGTAACAAAAAAGTAAAATATACACAACAAAGGCCAAGCTCGTATTTTGTAAGCATCTATTTTATTGGCCGATGGTAGAACGTTTTGCTACCATAAGCAAGGAGAACCTGGTGGCTCACCAGTAACGGTGAAATACTAAAAGGGTAAAAATATGGATACATCAATAAGCGCAACGCGCGCAGCGATGATGAAAATCCGATATCTAATGTTTAAAGTTTACGTTAGAATATCATTTCATGAATGAGGAATGGCACTTTACGCCATCTAATGTAAATATTTACAATCTTTGATCAGTTTAATTACACTAAATAAAAATATTTTTTTTAATAATAATTAAGTATGTCACAAAAGATCAAAAATTGGTCGCAGTGATAAAATACCCAACACGGAAAAAAATAGTATTTATTCCGCAGTACCTTTTATTGTTTTTTAAGAAATATATATAAAATATTATATTCATAATGGAGTACACGTTTTCAAAAGCAGATGCCATGCAGTGCATCCCAGAATTTGATGGATCGCTAGACGAACTAGAAGCGTTCGTTCATCATATCGAGCATTTTGCTCGGGAGATACCAGAAGGAGTATCACACGCTCCACTGGTTTATATTATTCTATTAAAACTAAAAGGCAGAGCTGCTGCCGCAATACAAAGAATTAACGCAAACGCTTGGCAACAGGTTAAGCAGAATTTATTAAAGGAATTTGGGGATATTATACGCATCGAGGCAGTTATAAATCAAGTAGAAACATTGAAACAGGAAGCGAATGAGACCTTTCCTGATTATAAAAAGAGGATATTGAAAATTAAGGAGCAAATCGACTCCTACGAAACTAATTGTACGAAGTCATGCATGATAGTTAGTCTTCGATTACATTTTATGGCGGGTTTGTGTGACACCGCATTGAAAGAAGCAGCTTAAGGTAAACGAGCATTGAAGTTGGAAGAGCTGCAAGACGACTTAGAGGATTACTACCATAAGCGTAATCACATCTCGGAAATAGAAAATAGAATTCAGGGCCTAGAATTAGTCGAAAGACAGCGCGATGCGCTTAGACAATTTAATAGTAGCAGAAATATTTTTACAATTAATCACAAAGACGCTGATTATAGCAACAGCCGTCTTGGAAGAAATGAATATTATAATTACGAAAATAGGGATAGAATAATTTACAAGCAAAACAATTATAACAATATATGTGGATCTAGCGACGGTAATCGATCCAAATATAATTATCGCACAGCGCGTTCATACCGGCGGAGCCAAGGGGACACGCCCATGGTTGGAAAAATAATTATTATGGTCAAAATCGACCAACTGATAGGAGGTACAGGAATTCGTATACACGGATGCCTCAGAAAATGCTTATGGTAGCCAACATTAATGAAAGAAGTAGTAATTTTCAAAAAGAAGGTATTTTGTATCCTGTTGCCCAGGAGTATTTTAACGAGGATTTAGCAGAAATTTGCGAAGATGTTGACTGGCGGAGATGTACCGATGTGCTAGGGTTGTCGATATTGAAAATAAAATATCGATATTCGTTTTATCGATATTAAAAGCGGCATCGATATTGAAATCGATATTACGTGTCAATATCGATATTTTATCGATATTTTCCTTCATATATTTTTTGTTTGGATTTTAGTTAGGCCTGAAACAAGCTGAACGCCGACGTGAGCGATCGGGCGAGATTCTTGCCGAAGGTTAACAAACAGCCGTGAGTAGAGTTGTTCATTAACCTACGGCGAGAATCTCACCCGATCGGTCGCGTTGGTGTTCAGCATGTTTCATGCCTTAAGGTGAAACCTCATTGAATCCAAAAATGGCCGACTTCGAGTCACCACTTCGAATTTTCAAAAGCACAAGACTCGGAAATACTCATTGCGTTTCCTATGAAAATTCTTTTTTATGTTTGCTTCACCACAGCAAACATAAAATAACATTTTCACAGAGAACGCATTAACTGTTTCCGAGTCTTGTGCTTTCGAAAATTCGAAGTGGTGACTCGAAGTCGGCCATTTTTGGATTCAATGAGGTTTCACCTTAAGCAGGTATTAGACGAAGCAAATATTTGCTATTTTTGAATACAGATTTTATTTTGTGCAAATAAAAATCGTACCAAAAATAGCAAATATTTCCGTCGTCTAATACCTGCTTCAGTATTGCATATTCCGGCGAAGTGTTTGCTATTTCATCTCGTCCGTTAGGACAGCGGGCCGATTGCTGATCGCTTTACGCAAGGTGCATTTTCCAATCAGATTAAACCGACGTTTCGTGAGCCGCGTCTCCTAATCGTCACTGATCCATTGACTAATCAGCAGTCAGTTACTGAAGCATCCTACCTGAACATTCATGTTATCGCTTATGTAACACCGATTCTTTACTGAAATTCATCGATCCTGCCATCCCAATGTAACACCAAGGCATCGCATTTGATCGGTTTAATGTGGTGGTTATTGCCCCGAGAAGTTTCACACCCAAATTTCTGGAAATTCGCTCTATACATGCTGTCAATAAAAAAGAAATATGGCAACCATATTTCTGTCGAACTGCTTACATTTTCCATCTAGCACTTAATGATTCTAATACCAACAATTCTGGTACCTACTTTTTAGTTGGTTTGCCCTAAAATAGCTGAAATAGAGTAAACGTCCTTTAATTTCTATTGACCTATTATCGAATAAATATATTTATCAATGGAAAACCAAGCCTTAACCAGGGTGGCCACCCAACCGAGAAAACCGGGAAAAAACCTGGAATTGTTTGGAGCCGGGAAAAAAACCGGGAATTTCACTGAATATTTCAAGCCGGGGTGAGATTGTCAGCTATCTCATGGCGATCACTAAAATTCCTGGAATAAGTTTTCTCGAAAACGACCAAGAAAGACTGGTCTTCTGACCCGGAAGAGATGGCTGACAGGTCACGGGCTGGATGGCACAATCTCACCCCGGCTGCCAGTATATTTAACTCATTTCTCACAGTGCTTATATCAGTTTTGTTTTTATTCATCTTTCTCTTGAAAATTAATTAACCACGGTAAGCTCCCCGGAAGTAGCAGTCAAACGGCTCGAATTTCGCCTAGAGCAAATGGTTCACAAAGATAATCTCGCGGGAACTGTAGTTGACAGATTTCGCCAAGAATACTCACAACTGTTGGGTATGCATTCGACGGAGACATTGCTGACTTCCTACCGCCGTAGTGAAAAACGCCTTGATACTTTCTGTAGAGATCTGATAGCTGATTTAGGCAAGAAACGTCCTAACTTGACCGTGTTTATTAAGGAGATTTTGATCCAGCGATTGGTGTACGATGCAGTACAGGATGCCGGTGGTGAAGACGAAATTGATATCACCAAGTCGTTAATCTATTACGCTCGCGTTTCACATAGCCGATATATTGAATTGTTGAAGACAAAGAAGAAGGAGAATTCAGATCAAGATGAAGAAGCCAGAAAGAAGAATGCCACGGCCCGTGCTCTTGAAGCTAATGTGTTTAAGTGTAATTCTTTTATATATTGAATCTTCGGTGGTTGAGGTAAAAACGGTTCCTACAAACTTAATTTAGCCTAGGAGTCCCCGGTAATGAGTATTATATGCGTTGTTTATAAGTTTTAAAAATTCTACGCCCCTGCGAGCGACCTTCCGGCAGTTAACCGGAACATTCGCCATGGCGGACGAAAACCTGCGTGCAGGCATGTTTTCAAGCTTTTTCTGTGTTTTTTATTAATTCCTCCTCCGTTTTCGCGACAAAATTGTTGGAATAGATCTTGCGCTTCAAGTATGCCCAGAAATTCTCCATCTCCTCCAACGATCGCTTCGAGTAGTGGGCCGACGCCAAATCTGGCCAGAACACCGTGTCTTCGCCCTTATGGTATTTCTTGATAAACGACGCAACTTCTGGCAGGCACTTCGTACTGTAAATTTCCTCGTTCACGGCCAGCCCGGAGCAAAAGAAGAGCAACTTTGACATCCCTTCTCGCTGATTGTCAGCCACAGCCGCACCTTCTTGGGGAACTTGGTCTGTGAATATACTTCACCTCGGTGCTCACTTTCTTCGTAGGGGAGGTAAAATACAAAGTGCCCTACTAATCGTTGTCATCTAGGGTTAGATAGGTCTCGTCGTCCATTACCACTGTCACATCGCGATTTGCCAGGGAAATCGACTTGACCATCTTAAACCTGCGTCATTGCCTGCAGCTCCGAGACTAGCACCAGTGGACGGGACTGCTGCTTCCTGACATGTATGCCCATGTTTTCCAACAACTTTTTCACTGTTTTACCGCATGCACCAACCTCCCGACCAAGTGCACGCAGCGATTGCTGATCGCTTTACGCAAGGTGCATTTTCCAATCAGATTAAACCGACGTTTCGTGAGCCGCGTCTCCTAATCGTCACTGATCCATTGACTAATCAGCAGTCAGTTACTGAAGCATCCTACCTGAACATTCATGTTATCGCTTATGTAACACCGATTCTTTACTGAAATTCATCGATCCTGCCATCCCAATGTAACACCAAGGCATCGCATTTGATCGGTTTAATGTGGTGGTCATTGCCCCGAGAAGTTTCACACCCAAATTTCTGGAAATTCGCTCTATACATGCTGTCAATAAAAAAGAAATATGGCAACCATATTTCTGTCGAACTGCTTACATTTTCCATCTAGCACTTAATGATTCTAATACCAACAATTCTGGTACCTACTTTTTAGTTGGTTTGTCTAAAATAGCTGAAATAGAGTAAACGTCTTTTAATTTCTATTGACCTATTATCGAATAAATATATTTATCAATGGAAAACCAAGCCTTAACCAGGGTGGCCACCCAACCGAGAAAACCGGGAAAAAACCTGGAATTGTTTGGAGCCGGGAAAAAAACCGGGAATTTCACTGAATATTTCAAGCCGGGGTGAGATTGTCAGCTATCTCATGGCGATCACTAAAATTCCTGGAATAAGTTTTCTCGAAAACGACCAAGAAAGACTGGTCTTCTGACCCGGAAGAGATGGCTGACAGGTCACGGGCTGGATGGCACAATCTCACCCCGGCTGCCAGTATATTTAACTCATTTCTCACAGTGCTTATATCAGTTTTGTTTTTATTCATCTTTCTCTTGAAAATTAATTAAGCACGGTAAGCTCCCCGGAAGTAGCAGTCAAACGGCTCGAATTTCGCCTAGAGCAAATGGTTCACAAAGATAATCTCGCGGGAACTGTAGTTGACAGATTTCGCCAAGAATACTCACAACTGTTGGGTATGCATTCGACGGAGACATTGCTGACTTCCTACCGCCGTAGTGAAAAACGCCTTGATACTTTCTGTAGAGATCTGATAGCTGATTTAGGCAAGAAACGTCCTAACTTGACCGTGTTTATTAAGGAGATTTTGATCCAGCGATTGGTGTACGATGCAGTACAGGATGCCGGTGGTGGAGACGAAATTGATATCACCAAGTCGTTAATCTATTACGCTCGCGTTTCACATAGCCGATATATTGAATTGTTGAAGACAAAGAAGAAGGAGAATTCAGATCAAGATGAAGAAGCCAGAAAGAAGAATGCTACGGCCCGTGCTCTTGAAGCTAATGTGTTTAAGTGTAATTCTTTTATATATTGAATCTTCGGTGGTTGAGGTAAAAACGGTTCCTACAAACTTAATTTAGCCTAGGAGTCCCCGGTAATGAGTATTATATGCGTTGTTTATAAGTTTTAAAAATTCTACGCCCCTGCGAGCGACCTTCCGGCAGTTAACCGGAACATTCGCCATGGCGGACGAAAACCTGCGTGCAGGCATGTTTTCAAGCTTTTTCTGTGTTTTTTATTAATTCCTCCTCCGTTTTCGCGACAAAATTGTTGGAATAGATCTTGCGCTTCAAGTATGCCCAGAAATTCTCCATCTCCTCCAACGATCGCTTCGAGTAGTGGGCCGACGCCAAATCTGGCCAGAACACCGTGTCTTCGCCCTTATGGTATTTCTTGATAAACGACGCAACTTCTGGCAGGCACTTCGTACTGTAAATTTCCTCGTTCACGGCCAGCCCGGAGCAAAAGAAGAGCAACTTTGACATCCCTTCTCGCTGATTGTCAGCCACAGCCGCACCTTCTTGGGGAACTTGGTCTGTGAATATACTTCACCTCGGTGCTCACTTTCTTCGTAGGGGAGGTAAAATACAAAGTGCCCTACTAATCGTTGTCATCTAGGGTTAGATAGGTCTCGTCGTCCATTACCACTGTCACATCGCGATTTGCCAGGGAAATCGACTTGACCATCTTAAACCTGCGTCATTGCCTGCAGCTCCGAGACTAGCACCAGTGGACGGGACTGCTGCTTCCTGACATGTATGCCCATGTTTTCCAACAACTTTTTCACTGTTTTACCGCATGCACCAACCTCCCGACCAAGTGCACGCAGCGATTTAGCCACTTTTCCCTCGGTCTTCCTCTTCAGCATCCTTTGAAGCTTCTTGCCGTTCAGGGTCGTTGGCCGTCCAGAACTGGGCTTTCTTCCGATGCTTTGATCGTTGTCCAATTGTGTCAAGATATTGTAGATGCCGGAACGTGCATACCAGGCGTCTACAAAGTGCCGCACGATGTCCGTTTTTGACGTGGCGGGGTACCATTTTTTTTTACCGCAAACGTTATCCTCTTGAAAAAGATGACGTCCGTCACATTTTTCGAATTTCTGCAACAATATCTCTGGATTATAATAAGCGTGAACACGCTTAAAAAGTGACTATATTAGAATGTAATTCGATAATGGGATGTAAATCGACAGTCACGCTTTTTTAACCCTTAACTGTATGAAAAAATGCAGAATTCTGAAGTACAAATAACCGGGAAAAATATTTGAACGAACCGGGAAAAACCGGGAAAAACCCGGGAATTTAATTTCGAGTTTTGAGTGTCACCCTGCTTAACGTTTGTTTTCAGTATAATGTGCACTTTCAATGAATATCTTATATTGTGTGTAAGCATTTTAAATTTAATTTTGATGCCATGATAAATTTATGATCGGTAGGCAAAATTTTGCCGGCAGCACTCCCCTGATGGCAACCGAGAATATCGGACAGCAATATCGAGTCGCAATATCGAAACATCGATAATATCAAATGCGCCAATATCGGTCAAAAATATTGATATTGTGACGAGCAAATATCGATAATATCAAATATCGATAAAATATCAACAACCCTACGATGAGCCCAGCAATATAGAAATAGCCGATTGGAGGACCGCATGCAATCACGTAAGAGACAACAGTGCTTGTGTGGCTAAGCGAGTATATTACGATGTCAGAGGGTTCTTAATGTTAACCCTACTGGCTAGGCAGAATGTCAAATTTACGTTGAACCTGATCTTAGATACAGGTGCATGTGCGAATATAAATAATGCACGCATTGTAAACCTTTTGAATGTACCGGTAAATACACAGGACGTAACCACTTTTGGAGGTATCGGCCGAATCATTGTGCGAACCTCAGGTACAATTACGTTGGATTTAATAGTCGGAGACTTTTTGATCCCGACGCAATTTCATATATTAGAAAATTTGCCAAGCGACGGATTAATCGGAGCAGAATTCTTAAAGAAGCATACGCTTCAAATAGGAAATAATTTTGATTATATAGTGTTCAAAAAACACGAAAACACAAGTCCGGACGACTTGAGTCCGTGGAGTATGTCCAAAGAGGAAGTCCTTAGTCGACATGTTTATGTGGCAGCCAAAAATAGAGTCCTGGTGCAGAACGATTTGCGAGATACTAGCAACACAGCCCGCAATGAAGCTGACGTAGACAAAAACGAAATAAATAGAGAGCACCAAACATATCGGAATGAAGAGCCGAAGAACAATTTTCTTGACTCGAAGAATACTATAATCCGAGTTAGACCTGTTGGAGCACAAGCTGACACCAGAGTCATAAGGTATTGCAAGAATTAAAAAACTACGGCAAGTGTTAAATTTGGCGCACTTGCTTGAGAGGGAATTCAAGACAGTAAAGAATATGGTTGAAAGCTATGCAGATATTTTCTTTTTCGAAGGCGACAGGTTAAACACTACTGACGCCGCCGTACACACGATAGAAACTTCATCGGAGGTGCCTATCAATAAGCGGCAATATAGATTTCCGGAAGCCACGAAACGGCACATTAATAAGGAAATCGATGAAATGAGGGCGCAGGGTATTATTAGACCCAGCACTAGTCCCTGGAATGCACCGGTGTTATGTGTACCAAAGAAACCGGATGCTGACGGTAATAAAAGATACAGAATTGTGGTGGACTTTAGATCATTGAACGAAGTTACCAAGCCGTTTGTATACCCAATACCTCTTATAAATGAGATATTGGATAATGTTGGAGGAGCAAAATATTTCTCCTCAATTGATTTAAAATCGGGTTTCTATCAAGTCCCGATCGACCGCCGAGATGCGGCTAAAACGGCGTTTTCCACTCCCAAAGGCCACTTCGAATTTACACGAATGCCGATGGGGTTAAAGAACAGTCCCTCAACATTCCAAAAACTTATGAATACTGTTTTTTTTGAGATAGGGGAATACTATGCTATGAAATACTGTTCTTTTTGAGATAGGAGAACGCATTTGTCTACCTCGATGATATTATAGTTTTCGGTGACACTATCACCGACCATAATGATAGCTTGCGAAAAGTATTACAAGCTTTGTGTAAACATAACTTGAAAATAGAACCGTCTAAGTGTCAGTTTTTGAAAAAGGAACTGGACTATTTGGGTCATGTCGTTGATGAAGAAGGCATAAAACCCACCAATGCAAATATTAAGGCCATTCAGAGCCTTAAGCCACCCACAAACGTGAAAGGTATAAGGTCATTTTTGGGAACAATAAATTTTTACGGGAAGTTCATTCCCAACATCGCGGAGAAGCGCAAGCCGCTGAATGATTTGTTGAAGAAAGGCGCTAAATTTGTGTGGGGAAAAGAATGTCAGGAAGCGTTCGAATTCCTTAGAAACGCGCTGAATACAGAGCCAGTTTTGGTCCGGCCAGATTATCAAGACACTTTTGTTATTACGACAGACGCTAGCAAATGTGCTATTGGAGCCGTCCTGTCGAATGAAAAATCCATGCACCGGCCGATCGCATTCGCGAGTCGTGAGCTTGTAGGTGCAGAGACCAGGTATCATATCATCGAAAAAGAACTACTGGCAATTGTATGGGCCATAGAATATTTCAAACATTACATTTTTGGTCAAAAGTTTATCGTTTACACAGACCACTTATAGCTATTTGGAGGCTCAAAGAGACATCTCCAACGCTGACAAGATTGAGACTGAAGTTGCAGGGTTTGGAATGCAGCATCAGATATAAACAAGGTAGCGAAAATATAGTCGCCGATTTTTTGTCACGTTTGTCAGATGGGACGTGTCAGGGGCAAGAAAGTTCACCCCACAGGCAGATAGCCATGATTACGCGCCAGCAGAAACGCCTGCTAGAGCAGTAGAAGAACGCTTCAGATGATTTGAACGGCACAATACAAGATTTGAGTGCCATAGACATTGCGGACATCGCTGAGGACGAGGATGAGCAACAACTCGTCAACATTTCATATGATGACTTTTCACAGGCATTATCAAATGACCTGATACCAAGTGAGACGGTGGAAGTCTCGAAGAGAATATTGGACGACAGGAATATCGAAGCTCGTCTTGTCATTTTGAACAGTCGGACGGCGTACAGAGAACTTCAGACACTGTATCAGCTGTCACAAGGACTGAAAGATTACGTAGAGGATGGTGTACTCAAATTTAAAGACAAGAAGGTAGGCGGTTTTATAGTAGACGGCAGTGAAAACTCGTTAATCGATTGCCGGAATTTTTTTTCACAATTTTTGGATAGCTTCAATAAGAGCCCCGCGGCAGTAAAGGCAGCCGGGGTCATTCACCTAATATCCTTCAGAAAAATCAAGCAGCAGGAGGTTCTGCAAATGATTCAGTTCCTAGCGGGTAAGCTAGAAAAACAAATAATACTATATAATGCTAATAGCGAGCGTACAGTAATTGCGCCAGATCAAGTGGAAACAATTTTAAGGGAATTTCACGATGCACCCTTAGGAGGGCACGTAGGAGCGCGACGAATGCGCCAGAGAATTGGCACACTTTTTACGTGGGCTACGATGAAACGGGATATCGACAACTACGTTCGGCAGTGTGTTTCTTGCCAAAAGAACAAAATTGGAAGATCAAACAAGATACCGATGCAGATCACCACGACCGCATCGGAGCCATTTGAGAAATTATACATGGATATCGTGGTGTTACCCGAGTCCGATATGGGAAACCGTTATGGTCTAGTCATGCAAGATGACTTGACGAGATACCTAATTGTCGCTCCAATGGAGAATCAAGAAAGCCAGACGGTAGCCAAGACCTTCGTAGAAAATTATATTTGTAAATTCGGTGCCCCGTTGGAATTAGTCACAGACAACGGCGCAAATTTTGTGAGCTCACTGATGAAAGAGGTGTGCAAAATTTTAAAGATCAAGAAAATTACTACTAGCCCGTATCATCCACAAGCTAACTTGGTAGAGAGATCAAACCGCGAGTTGAAAACATATTTGAGACAATTTATTGGCGGAAAGCCACACACGTGGGACGAGTTGTTACCATTTTTCACTTTTGAATACAATACATTAGTAAACTCGTCCACAGGATATACGCCGTTCGAATTATTGTACGGACGGATAGCTCGAAAAAGATGATCATACACACATGAAATGAAGAAAATATTTTACAATTTACATGCAAACGCACAAGCCAACCTGAGAAAGAGTAAAGGAAACCGCAAACAAATTTACGACAGATCATCTAATGATTACAAACCCATGTGGGGTGAACAAGTATTAGTGAAGGCCGTAGCGACTGGTGCGGGTCAAAAGCTTCAGAACATATGGAAGGGACCATATGAAGTAGTGGACATTCCAGGCGAAATGACCACAGTGATTATAAATGGCAATCGCTTAGAAAAAGTTTATAATAACCGGCTTAAGCGTTATTATGACTGATTATATGAACTTAAACTATGCTTTCAAAGTTAACAGACAGAATATATTTAATGGAATACGATATTGGATGGAATAAGATAGCAAGCACCACAGCGTGACTGAAGGTATTTTTTTTAAGTAATTCAGAGGAAGCGCGAAGAATTCGGGTTTAGAATAAGCCCAATAAGCATCACTACAGACAGTGAAGGAAATGAAATGATTTTGAGCTGATTGTTTTTTCATCTTGAGTTGTGCACATCATGAAGTGCACAGTTCATGACTAAAATTGTATCCTCTCAATACGTAATAAAATGTTGGTGCCTTGGTCACTCGGAGATGACAAATACAACAGTTGACTACATACAACTCTGAGAATAGAGTGATGCGCGTTGCTCCGTTGTAATTCTCTCTTCGTACGTGGCGCATCGTAGGAAAAATACGATAGCAACAAGCAAAAGAATAATTGAGAGTCCCATAAATGTTGGTTGGATTGCATCTCGCATCGCAGTGACGCAGCAGCGATGATGCGGTGCGGTGATGATGGGAAGGAGAGTAAGTAGTTCGGAAGGTATTTTTTTCAGCAGGTTTTCTATAGCAGCCAAACAGTTATTAAAATGTGCTATGTTTGTTACCGAGAAATCATACGTTTGTTGTATTGCGTTGTGATTTCGTCAATGACATTACTCACTAGTTCTGTTATGATTAGTGAATGGAATATTTTCCTCATACTAATTTGGGTAGTAACGTTATGGAAGAGTGAGAGGGGATGGAGTTTTGAAAATCTTTGAATAATGCTTTACTTGCTTTTGAACTGGTTTTGGATGCATTATTGCAGATTTTGATACTGCATTTTCACGTTTCAGTGCTGCGATGTTCAGGTTTTAGTGCTGTATGCCAATTGTGTTGAACCGAATATATTTGTACAGAAGTACAGAAATAACACCGTAAAATAAGGCTTCTTTAGCAAAATCTTTAGCAAAAATTTGTAGAGGTTTGTAGAATTATCATTCTTATTAAACATATGCTGGCAACGACATTTTTATTATCACTGGACTTGTTTATTCATACTAAATTCAACAAGGAACTTGGAATATAAGCATAACAACTCAAATCTTTTTTTCCCTTCCTTTTCAATTTTCTATATTTCTGAGTACAAATGACATAAAGTATTTACAGATCAAATTTGTAACGGCTAATTTAACAAACATATTTACCCTAGTAAAAATGTTATGCAACTTAAATCCAAACAAAATATGGCAATCTGCAATATTTTGCAAATCATTAAAACTTTTTCTATCTTTCGCAACAGTTCGAAAAACAGAGGAGAAACAATTGGTATGATAAAAAGCTCATCGAAGCTTTTCCTGATTGGTCTGATTTCAATTAGTCGAATGTTCGCGGAATACCAGTTCAAGAAACACTAGTTAGGGCCAACAATAGTGGTCTTAAAAGGCTTCGCGCTCATTCCACAGCCCTCCGACCGAAAAGCATTGCCACAACGATTATAAGGTTAGTTTCAGAGCTATATGCTCTGTACTGAAAACAGTTACAGTTTGAACCTTTGTTTTTATTTGTTTTGGAAATATTCGAACTGTTATTAAAATTTGTATTCACTTGTAACAGTAAGGAAAAAATTCTTAATACATATTTAGAAGAAATTTGTTTTGTAAGTTCTCCGTACGTCACAATTGAATCAGTTGTAACACACCCTGTTGACACAGTGCGGTTCGATGGTTCGATTTTGGTAACATATTTATTTGCTTTCATTGACCACAGGGGGTTTGTTTCTGAAAAGTTGGTTGGGTTTGTAACGATAGATGTTGTTTGGCCATTATGGGTCAAGTAGAAGAAACATGCTGTTAGTGATAAATCAAACGGGCCCGTAACATCAAAATTGCACAAAAGCTTGAAAACTCCGAAATTCAAAGAGTAGTAAATCTAGAATTTGTTTTTATTAAAATGTTGATCTGACTTAACACCAACTAATTATATGTAAGGAATTACCCATCGTGAAAAAGCTGAAGAGGTTGTTTATTAGACACGACCGCAGAGTTAACCTAGAATACGACAGCCTGTCTTAAGTCAATGTATTTCTTGCAATAGGTTTGGGAATACACTCAATGGGGTTAATCAATTTAATGGTCTCTCTGTTCCAGATGACGTTTACCTCTACAGACGGCACCGGTAACGACAAAGAACAACAGCAGAAGCTATGTGCAGCTACGCAGTTTCACTTGACGCCATATTCAAAACAAGAATGAAATTGTATTGTTTTGTGGCTGTCTTTTGTAACAAGTTGCACTGAGAAAGCTTAATTTAGGCAGTGGCTACGATGAGGGCCAATAGTGCATTCCCGGTAACCTAGGTTTAATACGAACAATTTTCTGCAGTTTGCAGTAGCGTAGATAATTTTAAAACTGATCGCTGCAAATAGTAGGACCTGAGCGAAAAATTATGTGATTCAGGTTCACTGGCGCAAACATTCTTCAAATAAATGTAAAAATACACTCAGTAAACTTTGAGGCTTAGCTGAAGTCAAAAGAGGTTAATAATGTTTGTCAATGCCATTTATCGACAACTGAATATTGTTTTTTGACATGGCAAATTTTTGATTTACTTCTGAATGATTTACTGTGTGAAATCAACATGAGATGATTTATTTGAAACTATATATGATAATTTTTATCGCTATACTGCTAGTCACGCACGCTATATAGCTAGCCACGCACGCTGTAGATATGCACACACGCTATATAGTTAGCCACGCACGCTATAAACATGCACAGACATGCTATAGACATGCACAGACACGCTATAGACAAGCACAGAAACTATATAACCATGCACACGCAAGCCACGCACGCTATAGACATGCACGCGCTATATAGCTAGCCACGCACGCTAGCGACACACGCTATAAATATTCACACACGTTATATATGTGCACACACCCTATATATATACACCCTGGAAGATGGTGGCTTCTCAAACCACCTGGCGGTGCGAGTCTCATTTAATTTCTGGCTGTATTCACCCAACGATATCTGAATTGAATTACCACTGGTGGGGTCCAACTCAGATCAAAAGGGAGCCGAACTGAAAAAGTTAGGTTCTGCAGCTAACCACTACCGCCGCCGCTGTTGCCAGCTGCTGCTCCACGCCGCCTTTGCCCACTGCCATCGCTGCTACTGTCCGCCGCTGCTGCCTGCTGCTAGTAAACTGAGATTGCTTGAGGAGAAGCAGTCTCTTATATAGCCCAACGAATGCATTCCTGGCTAACTAGGTACTCCATTCTGTCGTCCTTTTTAGGGAAAGGCAGCAAGCAACCAATCAAAGGTCGACATTTACGTTTCGGCAAGGTTCAACAATTTTCAATAGTACAATAGTTCGAACAGTCAGATTACAATTTTCTGCATTTGGACGGTTGCTTAAATGATTTTCCAATCGATTGCTGCAAAAATGACGGAAATCGGTTGAAAACTGACTGAGTTTAGAACGTTTGAAATTGGACAATTTTCGTGACGCTCTCCATGTTTTCGGTTTTCGAAATTGGATCCCTGTATTGAAGTTGAACCCCTATATATGTTGCCGTAAGACGTATTCTACGTCAGAAAGATCAATTTTGTCAATGATCAAGGAACAACTTTATTTGAAATAAAAAAGTCTCTCTCTCTCTCCAGCTCGGGGAAAACTAATAGTGTCAGAAGGATCGTAGCTCTAGCCCCGCAATTGTCCTGTACACTCAACAGTTGGCTGCGAAGTCTGTGTATAATAAACAGAAGTTCAAACTTCAAGACGGAATGTAGCACCAAGGCATTGCTTTACATTATCAATACACGAAATTTAAAATTGTTAAAAAAGTTGTTTAAGTTAATATTTCCGAAATCTCATTTTTTGTTATGAAAACACTATAAAAGGTTAGCTAAATATTTGTGGTCTGATCATGGCAAACTGAGAGAGAAAAAGTTACGATGGCAGTTCGTAACGTTATTGACTTTTGGCCGATAGCTACAATTTTCCACCGCCGTGCACCGGAAATTGCCATTCTCCGCCACAAACATTTGCCGAACTTTTTCGGATACATTATTTTTTTTAGCCCTTTGTCCATCTTGACGCCTTATACCGTCAAAAGCTTCTAACCAACTAGCAATTTGCACTTGCGCTTGCACCTACCAGCTACCACCAAAGAAAACCCCGTTGAGTTGAGTGAGAGTAGGAAAACACGAACTCTCTTTCTTGAAAAAAAAATCCCCATCACTGAGTAAATATTTACGATCCAATTTCTCTTATTCATTACTTGTTCATAACGCGACTAACTTTATATTCTCAGCTGTGCACAAAGAGAATAACATATATTGCGTGCTCCCACAATGAAAAGTACATCGTAAGAAGGAAGGCGGAGAGAGTGCACCAGTAACGATTTTTTTTATATGGTGCTCTATTGTGATCTTCGTTATTCACCTACCATGGAGGTCTGTTTGCAAATGTGCGAAGAATAAGAATAACTCGCACACTGACGACGATGTCAACGCATCATAGGCTTGGTTATACGTATTCATTAGTCGCTAGAAGCGATTTTTTTCCATCGGTGACTACAGAATCGCATTAACGAGAGCCGGCCGTAAGTTGCATAAGCTAGGGGTCAAAATTATTGATGAATGAAAAAAAGAGAATATTTAATGTCTGCGAGACGAGAAATCAAAGTGTACAGAGGAAATTAAATGTAGGCGTGAAGAAATACGAAAAGTCGCCTCAGAAGATGAATGTTTTATTGGGATGAAAAACACAAAAGTCGTCAAAACACCTTTTAATAACAGGAGTCAAAAGGCGTGACAGGGTTTAAAGAAAGAAATGGCGTGATGATAATGGAATAAGTCGCCGAAAGAGATATACAGCCTTTGATGATATTAGTTAAATGGCATGACACAGTTGGAAAAATTCAAACACGAATGAAGGCGTGAGGGACGAGGAACGCCGCCGATAAAAGTTAAATAAACAAAAAACTTGGAGAATTCATATTACTAGAATGATCTGGATGATTGTAATGGAAAAAAAGACTTAAAAGAATTGTTGAACAGCATTTGTTTTCTTTTGTAAAATGCAAATGTTAACATGGGAAAGAAATTATAGTGAACAAAAGACCTCATGAAAACGAGGTTTGATAGGTATTGGCTCAAAAAGAAAACGAAGAAGAAAATCGATGGATGCTGTATTGGGAATTTTTTTGCGATGGAGATGACTTAAATGACGGACAACAATAGAACTAGGAATAACATTTGAAAAGAGGGCTGAACTTTCCAGACGAAAAGACTACTGACTTTAAGGGATTCCAACTATTCTTTCATTAGTTAAGGTTGTGTGAGTGTATACATCGGGAGTAATTAACCCGGAATGGTTGAGGTGAATGCTGACTGAAAGGGTAAACAAGGGAGTAATTAACCCAGAATGAGTGAGTGTGCGAGATTTTTCTTTTATTTCCTAACCTTCTTATCTTTCAGGAATCATGTGTAAGTAATGTGAGTATGTCAGTAGCAAGAGACGATTCGAAAATTAAATAATTACAGATTCAGAAAGAGGTTCAAAAGATTAAAGAATAAAGCAGAAGAGAAAGTGACGAGACTTTTTAGTGCAAATAGAAAATGATATGAGGTGTTAAGAAGACGCCAGGTATTAGACGAACATGTATATGAAGACAGAAGAAAACGATGAATATTTTATTAATGCGGTTTGTACAATGAAAAGATGTATTTATGAAACAGACAGAAAATACCTGACAAAAGGAAAAAAAAGATTGAACCGATGCGGTTTGTTCGAAGAAAACATGATGAAACAAAGATAAAGAGATGAAAGCATAATCTATTATGTCAAAACAGACTCACTTTATGTAAATCGAAAAAAAATTAAGAAAATGAAAGAAAATATTTGAAGAGAAAGCAAGATGAAGCAGATAGGTGACCAAAGCGAAGCATTTAAGCTATTTTATACAATTGAAGAAAGTTATTTGAAGAACATTTAATGAAAAAAAGGTAATAGTGGGCCACAAGACAAGTTAAACTGATATTTTAACGCGGAAAGAAAAGCCTAATACAGAGAAATGGATTGATACGTGTCGAAATGATTTTTAATGTAAAACAAAAAAAAACATCGAATACCAAAGTTAGAGAATGTATGATAAGAAAAAACTTAGTAAACAATGCACATTTGGAATGTTATGTTTGTAAAATTGAATACTAACAGAGATGTACAACTTAGTAGGGGAAGAGAAACCAGATTATGTCATCCGAGAAGAAGAATAATACGGGCCTAGATTGTAAGCAGAAGCGTAAAGTAGATAATAGAATGTAAGAAGCCCGTACGCGAGTGAACAGTAATTTTAAACAGCAAGTGGAAAAAGTAACAAAACGAAAAAAAGAATTGATGAAATAATGGCAAAAAATAATGCACCACTTGCTAAGTAGGGCAACTAGCATCTAAGAATTGACAACGAGACGAGTTCCCGATCATCGAAGACGACCGAGGTGATTACAACGGATGCTGAGATGGGAGCATGCCATGATGCCTAGTACAGCGCGAAAAAGGAAAGCAGACGGTTGCGAGGGGAGTTAAACGGCGGGTGTCTATGGTCGAGATGGAGGTAAAGTCAAACGATATTACCAAGAGGAGACGAGCAGCATCCAGTTTTCGACCCCTGAAGAGGCAAGATGTACAACAGAACTCAATCAATGCGGCTCATGGCCGAGCCAGAATCGAGACTTCAGCGCGAAGACGAATACATGAAACTACGCAGCGAAGTGCGTAATAATTTGTTCCAAATATATATTACTCATTGAGAGTTATTGACTTCTACGAATAAGGATTAGAGGTCAAGGCCAAACAAGCAAAATGACGCTATAAAATTTTGCCCGTGTTTAATCAACTATGTTCTTTCCGCACTACGATTTGAAAGTGTGCGCACATATGTTAGCGGGTAATTGGACACCCCGCGCAGACAGGTAAAGATGATAAACCAAGTGACTGCATTATGCAACAGCCAGTGGCAATCGCAAATCTTTTCGCCACACGGTGCGTAACAATACTAAAAGCCAAACAAAAATACAGCCGATCTATGTCAAAGGGACACGGCTAACCTAACATTGAAGTTCAACAACACACTCTGGACAATCGTAAAACAACCAGCTGAACTGCAGCCTTAATTAAAATGCAATGGTAATCATTGAACTATTGTAAATAACCCGATGAAGCCTTAAAGATGAGTTCGCGAGGATGACACCACAACCACCCGATGAGAACCTCTACTGCCAGACGCACCCTCCCGTTTCAAACCCCCTGTATTTTTTTTTGTATGCCTGAAGGGCATGGGGTAGAAAGCGCCACTGCGACAGGAATGTTTGTCTTTTGTGGCTGGTCCCGATTACTTTACACAGATTACAAGATGCTCGAACTCATTGATGGAGTTGAGCTAGTTGGTTGTAAGCCTGTGCCCCAATCCGGAACTACATGGTTGATGAAACCTGTGACCGTTTTGGGATACCTGGTATGGAGTTGAGAGGTAACTTCCAAAGAAGTTAAACCTCGATGAAGCAAGAGCCCCGCAAAAGCAAAGCAAATGCGCTGAGCTCTCAGGTTCAGCGTTGCAAAAGCGACAATAGTCGGTTAGGACTTTGCCGATTTTTATTAAATGATAAAGAGCAGGACAGTGTCCAGTGAGAAGTCCCGTGATGATGCGTAGTTCACTACGAGTTAAACTAAGTAGCCGTTTGGTAACCGTAGGGTTAGGGTAGATAAACTGTTTAGCTTGCCTGCAACCCTGCGCATGTTGCCATTGAGATGCTATCTTTAGCTTTTCCCATGTACTTAGTTCGCCTTTGATGGCGGATGTGGAAGTACCCAAAAACGGTTCCGGTCCAATGAATTGCTGAGCAGATCCTTGTCTTGCGAGGCTGTCGGCATATTCATTTCCCTCGATTCCGCAGTGACCGGGTACCCAAAGTAGCATAACTTTGCTGAGGTGGGAGAGTTCCCTGAGTGTTGCGATGCACTCCCAGACTAGTCTGGAGACACATGTAGCAGACTTTAATGCCTTTAGTGCCGCCTGACTGTCCGAAAAGATTCCGATTTTCGCATGTCTATATTTGCGATGTAGACATGTTATAGCACAGATATATATTGCGTATACCTCCACCTGAAAGACGGTTGGCCACTTACCCATTGAGATAGTGGCCTTTATACCTGGTCCGTAGATCCCTGAACCAGTCTGGGGTCCGATTTTTGAGCCATCCGTGTAGAAGCGGATTGTGCCCGATGGAAGACTCGGCCCTCCATTGTTCCACATGGAGCGATCTGTGTCGATCACTATATATGGAACGTCCATGTTTGGCTTCGCTTCCATCCAGTCCGAGACTGTTGTTACTAAAGGTGTCAGCTTAAACTCCTTTAGGATGCTTAGGTGACCCGTTAGGTCACCTTCGAGCATCGTTGTATTTCTTTGCAGCCTTAGTGCGCCAAGCTCTGCTTCCTTCTTCACATGGAGATGTAGAGGAAGTAAGCAAAGCAAGGCCTCTAAGGCTGCTGTCGGTGTTGTGCGCAGGGCACTGGTAACTGAGAGACAGGCCAATCGTTGGACTTTGGTTAGTTTCGCCTGAGCTGTCTTTTCATTTACTTTAGGCCACCATGCGAGGGCTGCGTAGGTTATACGTGGCCGAGCAATGGTGATGTAAGACCAGAGCGCTAATTGTGGTTTTAGCCCCCAGGTCTTGGCAAACAGTGTACTGCAAGCCCAGATAGCTGAAGTTGCCTTCTTGATAGCGTAGTCTAGGTGAGCAGTCCAGTTCAGCTTCTTATCCAGAATGATTCCAAGATATTTGGTCTCATTACTGAAACATAGTCTTACCCCATTCAGTAGCGGAGGAATGATTGTGTGCATTCTTCGCTTAGTAAATGGTATAATGACCGTTTTAACGGGGTTAATGTTCAGCCCTTCTTCTGAGCACCACTGAGAGGTGGTGTTAAGTGCCGTTTGCATACGACTAGATAGAGTTGCATCACATTTTCCCCGAACAATAAGGACTATATCATCAGCATATCCAATGACTTCGAAGCCCAGCTGTGATAGCTTGGTTAGGAGAACGTCTACCACCAGTGACCATAGCAGTGGAGAGAGAACTCCTCCTTGAGGACACCCTTTCACTGCTCCTACTGTGACAGACGTATCCCCCAATGCAGCTGTGATCTTCCTGCTCGAAAGCATTGCTTGGATCCAGCTCATTGTAGTATCGTCGACTCTTTTATTTTGTAGAGCCGTGTAAATTGATGCAAAGGACGTGTTATCGAAAGCTCCCTCAATATCAAGAAAAGCGCAGACCGCTGTCTCTTTATATTTCAAGGACTTCTCGATCTTCGTCACTAGGCAATGCAAAGCGGTTTCAGTAGATTTACCCTGTTGATAAGCATATTGATGCTTGTGTAAGGGTAACTCCTTCAGAAACTCACTGCGGATGTAGTTGTCCGTAATTTTCTCCATCAACTTGAGAAGAGTTGACGTCAGACTTATAGGTCTGAAAGCTTTGGGCAATGTTTTGTCTTTTCTGCCCGGCTTTGGTATAAACACCACCTTAACGTTCCGCCAGTTGACCGGGATATGTCCCATAGTAAAGCTGGCTCGAAAGAGGCTGATGAGTTCGGACATAACGACTCCGTCCGATTTTTGTAGAAAGATTGGTAGAATGCCATCCGGTCCTGGTGACTTCATAGGCTCAAAAGAGCTTAGTGCCCAGTTGATAGAAGTCTCCGTGAAAATTCTACGAGCGAGCGCTGCGGAGTCACGTGACGTTATGCGTCTGGATTCGAGGCTCTGTAACTCTTCGACGTTCGAACCGGAGATTGCTGTCGATCCAGGAAAGTGAATGTTCATAAGAACATCCAGCGTTTCCTTGGTGGTGACAGTCAGACTACCATCTTCCTTTTTCAACTGCCCAAGACCATTCGTGTGATCTTTGGACATCGCTTTTTGCAGTCGCGTTGCCTCAGGTAGAGTCTGAATGTCTCACAGAATCGAATTCTAGACCTCCTTTTGGCTTTGCGTAGCTCAGCGTTGTATTTTGTAAAGGATGCTCTATAGGCTTCCCAGTTGGACGTGATTTTAGCCCTGAACAAGCGTCTAGCTTCCCGACGAAGGTTGCTGAGAGTTTCATTCCACCAGGGCACATCACGGCAGACTGTTCGATTTGTTAACGGACAGTTTGACATAAAAGCTTCCGTGATCCTGTGCTGTAGGTCACTTGCTGCGATGTCCAGTTCACCTGGAGTTCGAATATTTTGGTGGCAGGATGATCTCGAATTGACCAAATGTTCCTTAAAAGAGTTCCAGTTGGTTTTCTTAGGATTCCTGAAATGTTCTCTTCTCAGAGGAGTAGCCTCGACGTCAAATCTGATGTGTCTATGGTCTGATAAACTGGGTTCATCAGAGACATGCCAGTTCTTGACTTTCTCCGTTATCGAGGCGCTACATAGAGTGAGATCTAGGACCTCTTGTCTAATAGCATTACTGAAAGTTGGCTCGTTTCCCACATTGCATACATTAACACTGTTAGAAGTAAGGTATTCAAGTAGGTACTCACCTCGAGTGTTGACATCCGAGCTGCCCCAGACTGTGTGATGCGCGTTGGCATCGCAGCCGACGATGAGTGGCTTGTTGATGCTTCGGCAGTATCGCACAAGTGCTGCGACTTCGGATGGCGGTATATCGTCCTCGTCCCCCGGGAAGTAAGCGGAGGCAACAACTACTTCTTGAGTGCCGTTGGTTGTCGGGACTTCCACCGCAATGGCAACCAAATTCTGTTGGATGAACTCTGTAATGGGAACGAATTTAATGTTTCTGTTCAGCAGAATTGCAGTCCTGGGATTTGACTGTTGATTACAATAGACCAACTTACTGTTTGTGTTGGCTAAGCCAAGGATCCTTGTGTCGTGGACCCATGGTTCCTGGATCAGCGCCACGGATAGCTGATCCTTGGTGAACCTCCGGCAAAGAACACCAGAGGCGCCCTTTGCGTGATGGAGGTTCACCTGAACGCAGCGTATGCTGCTCATTTTGTTGGCAGCGCGTCCTTCGTCGGATCTAGTTGAGATCCGATTGGCGGACGGTTGCCATCAGCGGTGACGCTGGGATGGGTAGTCTGCATACCCTCAGCAACAGGCTCCCGTTGCAGCAGACAGTAGGCGACAGAAGTGCTACTCTCACGTTTAGGCGGCGGAATTTGGCTCTGAGAGTCGCGACTGTTCAGATGCTCACGCTTACTCCTCTTTCGATTTTTCGACAGAACCTTCTTCGCTATCGCGGGAGTGCGTCGAGCAGGTGGTAGCGGTACACTCCCTGAGGGAGTCTCCGAGCGTACCGTTCCTGCCTTCGCACCAGAACCTTTCGCGCCTGTGTTTGAGGACTTTCTGCCAACCTGCCGCATGCGTGCTTTGCCGTACTTGTAGTTCAGCAGGAAGCTCTGTGCCGCTATGAGGTTAGCAGACTGTTGGTCCAGCTCCACCATCAATTCGACAGTCTCTCCAGTAACGTTGCGATGACATACTCGCCATGCACGTGTGGAGAAACCGTCGTTCTGATTTTGGAGAAGACGGAGAATTCTCTCATTTGTGGTGTCCACACTGTCCTGGAAGTACCCTACAAATTTTAGGGCCGTCGGCAGGTCCTTCGTGCGAAAGACACTAAGGTGTGCTCCCTCCCACGGTATGAGAGAAGACGCCGCGGTCTCCAGCCATCTAACTGTGTCGTTGTCGGCACAGTCAAGTTGTAGGGTACCGTTTTTTAGGCGGCAGCTCCTAAACTTGGGCCTGATGGCCGGTGACTCCTGGTCCGCAATGCAGTCCAGAATGGCATCTCGAACAGTTTTTAACTGTTCAGGGGTAAGTAGGGAGGCTGGATAGTCTATCGTTGTGATAGACAGGCTCGTGGCCTCCAGCATCTCCCTATATGTTACCCCTGACGTTTGTCGCGGTGCAGGGGGCTCCGCGCAAGCCAAGTCCCGGGGCTTTTTGCTGCTCGGGCCCTTAGCGCTTGTGTTTGGCGACGCTGTCTCAGTCGACCGCTGTCGCTTGGTTGCGACCTGACCTGAGCGGTCAGCTTGGTCGACTGGTTGACGAGCTATGCCTATGGCCTCCTCGCGTGAGTGACCCAGGCTTAGCAGTCTTTTAAGACGCCGCCGTTGCGATTGGGAGAGCCGTTTGACATCAGCACGAGGTGACTTAGGTTTCCCCTTGTCAATCGGCTGTGTCTCCGGATCGGGAAGACTGTCCGTCGGGCTCTCTTCTTTCCCGCTTGGCGAACCGAGGATTAGTGATTAAACTGAAGGTCCTCCGTCCAGCGATTCGCTGTCGAGGTTGAAATCCATCTCCAGTTCCATCTCCTCGGTTCTGCCTGTAGCGTGCAGCCTTGTGGGGCTGCACGCCATGGAGTGTGTTGGCTCCATTTGTTCCGACAGGTTGAGGTTGCCGGGGCCCTTTTTTGAAAAATTGTTAAACTCCAGTTTTTAGTCCCACGAGTTTGCCACGAAAGAAGGGGTCATCTGCGTGTCACGATAGCCTAACGCAGAAGGCTAGGTTACTGTGGAAGGGCGCCAGGTATTCCACAGGCTCCGTTAGCGGCTGGGAATTTATTAACCCCCCCACCACCATTCATCTCTCGGCACGGGTCGCGTCACACCTTAGCTTAGGGGTTTAACCATTATTTTACGTAACAGCCATGGTTAAGAGCTGTTACAACCATCCTCCTTTTCAGGGGCTTTGGACCCTCTGCGCCAGTTCTCAATAATTTAACCCCCTGTAACCCGTCGCTTGAATACGACGGCCAAGCAGCGGATATCTACAAGGCGCAGCGCACCAGGCGAGCGAACATTTGACAATTTGTTTTGAAGAAAATCCATGTCTGAAAACGCTAATTTATGTAGAAATGATATGTAGCGCCATTGTAATTAATTGAATTTTACGTGCAAAGGAAAGAAGAAATATCATGAAAACGAATATGTACATAGTTTCATGAAAACGCGAAAATAATTATAATAAAAAAAGCACACCTAGCGGCCGTCAGAACAGACCATGTGACCATTACCTCTTCTAGATAATGGCAAACTAGGCGGGGTGGCAGATGTGGCATCACACCCCGCGCAGAAAATACCTTATGTTCCGTCACGTAGGATTTTGTCATACGGTACATTTTAGCTTAGTCCGAAAGAAATGAAAAACAGGTAGAGTGTAGAACCGGGACACGGCCACTCCTAGGGATACCTAGGAGAAGAAGTCCCTGGTAGGATATACCCTACAAAATTACTTGAGTTAGAAACAATTGTCATCGCAAATGAATTAAAGTTTATAATCAAGAAAAATAGTAAAATTGTTGCACAAGTGCATCAACAATTAAATAACGGAAGTCAAATTTTAGAACCTGCTCTTCTGAAATTAGAGGTTATCATAGTGAAAATGAAACAAGAAAAAATAGCGCTGTCGACTAACGGCGAAATATTCAAAATGAATTGTATCGAAAATTTTAAAAATATGGCCAATACACTAGTGTATTCTACACAAATCGTAATTTATAAACCACCAATGATGGTTACAAAAAAAGGAAGTAATACAGAAAATATTACACGATTATCATTACACACCTACAGGAGGACACGTAGGACAACATAGGTTATATCTTCAAATAAGGGAAATTTACAAATGGAATAATATGAAAAGATCGATTGCAGAGTTCATCAAGGCCTGTGAATTATGCAAACGAAACAAACTCATAAAGCATACAAAAGAAAAACAGATAGTAACTACAACTCCATCGTTCCCATTCGAAATTATATCAATAGATACAGCTGGTCCTTTACCTAAAAGTAATAATAACAATAGATACACAGTGACTATTCAATGCGATCTAACAAAATACGTTATATTAATACCAGTACCAACCAAAGAAGCAAATGTTATCGCTAAAGCGTTGGTTAATGATTTCATACTAACATATGGAACATTTTTAACTTTAAGATCCGATCAAGGAACAGAATATAACAATGAAGTCTTTGATCAGATCTGTAAAATATTACATATCAAACAAAAATTTAGTACAGCTTATCATCCTCAGACAATCGGAGCGCTCGAGAGAAATCACAGATGTTTAAATGAATATCTGAGATCTTTCGTTAACGAGCATCAATCTGATTAGGATTAATGGTTAAAATTTTATGCTTTCAACTATAATACTACACCACATACAGATCATGGATTTTCTCCTCATGAGCTAGTTTTTGGAAATAAAGCTAAATTACCACAAGAAACATTTGAACATGGAACAGAACCAATATATAATTTTGAACAATATAGCAAAGAATTAAAGTTTAAGCTGCAAAAATCAAACGAAATAGCAAGGAATAAATTAATTGAACAAAAAGTAAAAAGAGTAGCTACAGCAGAACCCGATTCAAATCCAATTCGATTACAACAAAATGATACAGTTTATTTGGAGATCGAAAATAGAAGAAAACTGGATCCATTTTATGAAGGTCCATATATAGAAGAAGAACTTTTAGATCCAAATTGTAAAATAAAAAATATTAAATCAAACCATACAATAATAGTTCACAAAAATCGTTTTAATAAGAACATAAAATTCGTATTTTATTCTGTTTGTATCATCTATCTTTAACCAAATATTCAAATTAATAAACAAAACCATTGTATTTACTGATAGTTATTTTTTATAATCAAATCAAAATCTTTTGTAAGGAAACATACCACACTCAATTTTTTCAAATTTATATAGACATGTTGACAACAATAAATGTTCTCACTCCGTTTTCACATTTATGTTTCTCTTGGAGGGATGGTGTCATATATTCAAGATCATATATTCAATATTCAAGAACCTTTTCAACATTCTTTCCACAAAATCCCTAATAACTTTTCCCAAGATCATAAATTAGTAACAAAATCCAAAAGTACCTTTTTCTCTCTGGTTCCCAAGAAAAACCTAAGCAAAGTCTCACTTTGTTTCCCACACGCAAGCCTTCCAAATAAAGTAATTACCAAACCACTCAAGATTTCCCACAAGTCCCAAAACGATTAACCAATCCTTAACATTCCCACAAGTTAGACGAACATGTCCAACAGTTGAAACTGGGTCATGTTTGTTTCCGTCAATAAATTATTCCGAACTTCATAAGTTGCATAGCCGAGCCAATGCACTTGTCCCAGTGCATAAAACCGGCTAATGTTTTTCTTCCCAGGCCACAGTGCGAGAGTCAAATTACATTGCCTCACACTGTGTCTGGACCTATCCCAGGCCGCGTCATAATAATCCCGGAAATACCCATATTGGGTGGTATTTGGTTGTTCGCCACTGTTTTTCAGAAACCGTTAGTCGCCATCTTGGATTTCAAAATGGCATTAGGAGACAATTTTTGTCCTCTGAGCGTCAATCTGGTTGAAGAAACACTCATAACAAGAAACACTCATTTGGTCATTTTCGGCTGTTTTCCAGACACCGGAAGTCGCCATCTCAGAATTTAAATTGTTGTTTGAGGTCAATTTGTGGCTTCAGTGCGTCATAACAATCCTGGAAATACCCATATTGGGTAGTATTTGGTCATTTTCAGTTGTTTTTCAGAAACCGGAAGTCGCCATCTTGGATTTCAAAATGGCATTTGTAAACAATTTCTGGCCTCTGAGCGTCAATCTGGTTGAAGGAACACTCATATAGAGTGATATTTGATCATTTTCGGCTGTTTTCCAGACACCGGAACAATTTTCGGCCTCCGTGCGTCAATCTGGTTAAAGAAACGCTCATATTGAGTGGTATTTGATCATTTTCGGCTGTTTTCCAGACACCGGAAGTCGCTATCTCACAATTCAAAATGTTGTCTGAGGTCGATTTGTGGCTTCAGTGCATCATAACAATCCCGGAAATATCCATATTGGGTGGTATTTGGTCATTTGCGCTGTTTTTCAGAGACCGGAAGTCGCCATCTTGGATTTCAAAGTGGCATTAGGAGACAATTTTTGGCCTCTAAGCATCAATCTGGTTGAAGAAACACTTATATTGGGTGGTATTTGGTCATTTTCGGCTGTTTTCCAGACACCGGTAGTCGCCATCTTACAATTCGAAATGTTGTCTGAGGTCGATTTGTGGCTTCAGTGCATCATAACAATTACGGAAATACCCATTTTAGGTGGTATTTGGTCATTTGCCGCTATTTTTCAGAAACGGGAAGTCGCCATCTTGGATTTTGAAATGGTATTTGGTCGAAACATTATGGACATGTTCGTTACACCAACAATATTCACCTGCCAAATTTGGTTATATTTTCTTGATTGTTTCTCGAGCTGTGCGTAATTTGAGTTTCATTTGTATGGGACCCCTCCCTTATAGAAGAGAGATGTGTGTCAAACCATTATGGATATATTTGTTACCCCTAAAAACTTTCACCTGCCAAATGTGGTTCCATTTAGTTGATTAGTTCTCGAGATAAGCAGAAATTTGTGTTTCATTTGTTATAAACCCCTCCCTCACAGAAGAGGGAGGGGAGTCGAACCACTATGGACATACTTGTTACCTCTAAAAACATCCACATACTAAATTTGGTTGTATTTGGTTGATTGGTTCTCGAGCTATGCGAAATTCGTGTTTCATTTGAATAAGACCTCTGCCTTGTAGAAGAGGGAGGGGTGTCAAACCATTATCGATATATTTGTTACCCCTAAAAACATACACCTACCAAATTTGGTTCTATTTACTTGGTTAGTTCACAAGATGTGCAGAAATTTGTGTTTCATTTGTATGGGACCCCTCCCTTGCTGAAGAGGGAGGGGTCTCGAACTATCTTAGTCACCTCTCCTGGCCCCTAAAACCCCTATATACAAAATTTCACGCTGATCGGTTCGGTAGTTTCCAAGCCTATATGAATCAGACAGACAGACAGAGCTGCATTTTTGCCTTTCTCCTAGAAAGGTATAGCAATCACTTGCAAAACCGAAAGTATAAAAGTGCTTCAAAGGGCCGAATGGCATATATCACTCGCCTCAGCTCGACGAGCTGAGCATTTTCTGTATGTGTGTGTGTGTCTGTGTGTGTCTGTGTGTGTCTGTGTGTGTCTGTGTGTGTGTGTGTGTGTGTGTGTGTGTGTGTGTGTGTGTGTGTGTGTGTGTGTGTGTGTGTGTGTGTGTGTGTGTGTGGTAGTGTCTGTGTGTGTGTATGTGCAGATTTTTATTCTCACTCACTTTCCTCAGAGATGGCGAGACCGATTTTCATGAAATTAATTGCAAATGACAGGTCTTGTTGCCCCATAAGACCCTATTGAATTTTATTGTAATCGGATTTTTAGTTTAGAGGTTATGTTTAAAAATGTGAAAATCATGAAACATCAATATCTCAGAAACGACACAACCGATTTGAACAAAATTGGTTTCAAAAGAACGGGCTACCTAAAAAACCCTTAAGTTTTGAATTTCATAAAGATTGAACTTGTGGTTCAAAAGTTATGAAGAGAAACGTGTTCTGAAGACTGTTTAATCTCACTCATGTTTCTTAGAGATGGCTGAACCGATTTTCATAAAATCAGTGTCAAATGGAAGGTCTTGTTGCCCCATAAAACCCTATTGATTTGTTTTGCAATCGGACTATTACTTTTCCTGTTATGTTTAAACATGTGAAATCCAGCTATGCAAAGGAACATATTCCGAAGACTACTTGGACTCACTCACTTTTCTCAGAGATGGCTAACCCGATTTCCACAAAATTAGTGTCAAATGAATGGTCTAGCTGCCTCGTAACACCCTATTGAATTTTACTGTAATCGATATGTAACTTCGTCTGTAAAGTACCGAAATGTGAAAATCACGAAACTTCATTATCTCAGTAGCTACACAACCGATTTGATCAATATTATTATCAGATGAGCCGGCTAGTTAAGGGTTAACTGATGAATTATGATTGAACACGTGGTTTCAAAGTTTGGCAGCCCTACACGTTCCTATTTCATTTGATTATAATCGAACTTAAACAACCGTTATGTATTAAATTGTTAATAAAACAACGAAAGTCTATTATCTCAAAGATTACATGACTTATTTGAACATAACTAGTGTCATACGAACGAGGCATCTCTCAAACTTACAAATAACAAACTTCATAACAATTTGATATGTGGCTCAAAAGTTATGAAAAGAAAAGAAATTCAAAGGCTATTTAAAACTATACCTGCTTTGATTGATATATGTAGCCTCAACATAATTTAAATGTGGTGCCGTACTATTTGAACGTTCCAAGTTCATTGATTCCTTGCGGTTTGTTTGAAGTCTGCAAATGCACGACGAATCGGCCATAGGATATGATCAAAGTCAAATAAAAAATCGTTTGAAATGATTGGTTTTATCGAAATGACAACATCCTCGTCTTTTGGCTTCTGTACATCGCCTTAATTCTGAATATATTCATATTGGGTGGTATTCTGTCATTATCAGCAGACTTTCTTCCATCAATCTGACACCGGAAATACCCATATTGGGAGGTATTTAGTTATTTTGGTTGTTTTCCAGAAACTAAAAGTAGTCGTCTTCAAATTCAAAATATGGTCCAGGGTCAATGTTTGGTTTCTATGCATCATCACGTTTACGAAAATATCCATATTGAATATTTTTCGGTCATTTCCGACCTTTGCCTATAAGTTGCCATTTAGCAATTCAAAATGGTGCCTGAGGTCAATTGTTAGCTCCTTGCATCGTTCTGGTTCCAGAGATACTTATATTGGATAGTATTTGTTTATTTTAGGCTGTTTTTCACAAACCGGTAGTCGCCATCTTGGATTTCAAAATGGTATTTAGGATACTGGTTAAAGAAAAACTCATATTGGGTGATATTTGGTCACTTTGGACTGTTTTTCAGAAGCCGAAAGTCGTCATTTTGGTCTTTAAAATTGCCTGTGAAATCAATTTCTGTCACCTGGGCGTAATTCTGGTTCCGAAAACATTCATATTGAATGGTATTTGGTCATTTCCGGCTGTTTGCCAGACACCGGAAGTCACCATATTAAAATTCAAGATTGTGTCTGTTATCAACTTTTAGCTTCTGTCCATCTTTCTGGTTCCGGAGATACTCATATTTAATGGGAATCGTCCAAAATGTTGCCTGAGGTCGATTATAGAACAAATTTGTTAATATATATTTAATGGGAATCGTCCATTTCAGGTTATTTTTCAGAAACCGGAAGTTGCCATCTTACAATTCAAAATGTTGTCTGAAGTCGATTTGTGGCTCCAGTGCATCATTACGGTTCCGGAAATACCCATATTGGGTGGTATTTGGGGATTTGCCGCTGTTTTTCCGACACCGGAAGTCGCCATTTTGGATTTTGAAATGGCATTTGGAGACAATTTCTGGATTTGAACGGCATACTGGTTAAAGAAAAACTCATATTGGGTGGTATTTGGTATTTGGGTGGTATTTCTGCTGTTTTCAGAAACCGGAAGTCGCCATCTTAGAATTTAAAATGCTATCTGTGGTCAATTTTAGCTCCTGTGTATTATTCTAGATCCGGATATTATTATATTGGGTGGAAATCGGCCATTTTCCATAAACCGGAAGTTGCCATCTTACAATCCAAAATGTTGTCTGAGGTCGATAATGGAACATACTTGTTATCACTAAAAACATTCACCTGCCAATATGGTTAAATTTAGTTGATTAGTTCGCGAGATGTGCAGAAATTTATGAAGAAACATGTACTTCCAGAAGAGGGAGGGGCGTCAAACCATTATGGACATATTTTTTTTTCTTCATCTATAGTTTATTTGACACGGCACAAATACAATTCAATGTTTAACGGCGCCAATTATATCTGGTAGCTTACTTTCTAAAGTATCTTAATAACTAAAAGCAAATTTTTTATCCTCGCTGCCGACTACGAGCTGAAACTAAATCTAACTTAAAGCTAGAATATTTTGCATTAAAAGCACAGGTTTGCTGTTTGATGGTTTTCATTGCCATAGGTAAGCAGCATATTAAATTTGTTCCGCTGCTGGGCCAAGATATTACGGACTGGCATATTGGGTTGTTTCCATCGGGCCTTGAGAGTATCGTGCGGGTCTGATTGCTGTTTCCGGCTCCGGGGTCTTAATGTGTTCTTGTCGTTTGGTTGGATGTAGGCGGAAGGGGATAGGACTAAACTGGGGCGTGGATGGATTTCAGGAAAACGAATATAAGGGACATGTAGGATAGGTCACGGCTCGCCAAGACATCACGAACAGGAACAGCCGGCTGCCTACCTTCGGCCTGCAGGGAAGCTATTAATCTAGACCTGGCGTCACGGTGTACAGGGCATGACCAAACAACGTGCTCTATGTCGTGATAACCTTCACCACAGGCACAGATACCACTCTCCCCGAGCCCAACACGACGGAGATGCGCGTCAAATCTATAGTGATTGGACATAAGCCGGGACATCACGCAAATGAAATCCCGACCTACATCCAACCCCTTGAACCACGGGTTCGTCGATACCTTGGGGATTATGGAATGTAACCACCTTCCCAGTTCCCCTTGGTCCAAGAATTTTGCCAACTGATGATCGTATTCTGACGTACAAATGCGAAAAATTCATTAAAGGCAATTGGTCTTTCATAAATATCACCGTTTGTTGCGCCCACCTTAGCCAAAGAGTCCGCTTTCTCATTACCCGGTATCGAGCAGTGAGAAGGGACCCACGCTAAGGTAATCTGAGTAGATTTTTCGGATAAAGCACTCAGATGTTCCCGTATTTTCCCCAGAAAATACGGAGAGTGCTTAACATCTTTCATCGATCGGAGAGCCTCAATGGAACTGAGACTGTCCGTAAAGATGAAATAATGGTCCGTGGGCATTTTTTCGATAATCCCTAGGGTGTACTGAATTGCAGCTAATTCTGCGACGTAAACAGAAGCAGGATTATCGAGCTTATGGGAGACGGTTAAATTGTTATTGAAGCTACCGAAGCCAGTGGACCCATCAAGAAGTGATCCGTCAGTGTAGTACATATTGTCGCAGTTGATGTTTCGATATTTATTGGAAAAAAATTTAGGGATCTGCTGCACGCGTAAATGATCCGGGATTCCACGAGTTTCTTCTATCATGGATGTATCGAAAAACACAGTAGAATCAGAAGTATTTGATAAGTCGACACGATTTGGAATATTCGAAGAAGGGTTAATATTTTGGGACATGTGATTGAAATACAATGTCATAAAACGGGTTTGAGAATTAGGTTCGATTAACCTTTCAAAATTTTCAATCACGGGACGGTTCAAGACCTCACATTTGATTAGAATACGAGAAGACAGGCTCCAGAAGCGGTTTTTCAATGGTAGTACTCCAGCTAAGATCTCCAAACTCATCGTATGGGTCGACTGCATGCAACCCAAGGCGATACGCAAACAACGATATTGTATTCGCTCCAGTTTGATCAAATGTGTGTTTGCTGCGGAGCGGAAGCAGAAACACCCGTACTCAATAACAGACAGTATCGTTGCTTGGTGAAGCCTTATAAGGTCTCCTGGGTGGGCTCCCCACCATTGTCCGGTTATTGTACGAAGAAAATTCACTCTTTGTTGACATTTTTTCATCAGATACCTCACGTGACAACCCCAGGTGCTTGTAGAGTCGAACCAGACACCAAAAACTGAGAAATCGTTTTACCCATTAATTGTGTTTGAAGCTGAGCAGGTTCATGCTTCCTAGAAAAAACTACTATCTCAGTCTTCTCCGGAGAGAATTCGATACCTAGCTGTAAAGCCCAAGCAGACAAATTGTCCAAGGTATCTTGCAATGGTCCTTGCAAATCGGCAGCTTTGGCTCCTGTAACAGAGATTACACTGTCGTCTGCAAGTTGTCTTATCGTGCATGAATTTGCCAGACATTCGTCGATGTCATTTACATAAAAGTTGTAAAGAAGGGGGCTTAAACATGAGCCCTGGGGAAGACCCATGTAGCTAATGCGAAAAGTTGCCAAATCGCCGTGCGTAAAATGCATGTGCTTTTCGGACAACAAATTGTGCAAAAAATTGTTCAAAATTGGAGAAAATCCTTGTCGGTGAAGTTTACCCGAAAGAATGTCAATAGAAACGGAATCAAAAGCCCCCTTAATGTCCAAGAACGCAGACGCCATTTGTTCTTTGCGAGCATACGCCAGCTGAATATCTGTTGAAAGCAACGCAAGACAATCATTCGTCCCTTTGGCACGGCGGAAGCCAAATTGAGTATCTGATAGTATCTGATTTGATTCGACCCAATGGTCTAAACGACGGAGTATCATTTTTTCCATCAATTTCCGGATACAGGATAGCATTGCAATCGGCCTATAAGAGTTGTGATCAGAAGCTGGTTTCCCTGGTTTTTGGATGGCGATCACCTTCACTTGCCTCCAATCCTGCGGTACAATGTTTTGCTCCAGGAACTTATTGAACAAGTTCAACAAGCGCCTCTTGGCATTACCGGGTAGATTCTTCAACAAGTTGAATTTGATTCTATCTAACCCAGGCGCGTTATTGTTACAGGACAGGAGGGCAACTGAAAATTCTGCCATCGTAAAAGGTGATTCTATCGCGTCGTGGCCCGGAGACGCATCGCGAACAATGTTTTGCTCAGGAACAGAGTCCGGACATACTTTCCTGGCAAAATCAAATATCCATAGACTTGAAGACTCCTCGCTTTCGTTGACCGTTACGCGATTCCGCATTCTTCGGGCTGTGTTCCAAAGAGTGCTCATCGATGTCTCCCTCGACGTCTCGTTCACGAACCGACGCCAATATCCGCGTTTCTTTGCTTTAGCCAAACTTTTAAGCTTGGTATTAAGCTCTGAATACCGTTAATAGTCGCCAGGTATACCTCCCTTCTGGTAGGCCTTAAACGCGTCGGATCTTTGCGTGTAGACATCGGAGCACTCTCGGTCCCACCACGGAGTGGGAGGCCGTTCTTTGATCGTTACGCCGGGATATTTCTTCGTTTGGGCTTGCAACGCGGCGTCGAGAATCAAGCCCGCGAGGAGGTTGTATTCTTCAAGTGGTGGATGATGTTGAATCGACTCGACCGCTTTTGAAATCATTTCCTCGTATAACTTCCAATCGACATTCCGTGTGAGGTCATACGGAATGTCAATTGGTCGCATGCGAGTTGACCCGTTATTAATTGAAATAAGAATAGGCAAATGGTCGCTACCGTGTGGATCAAGGATTACCTTCCATGTGCAATCCAACCGTAGCGACGTCGAACATAAGGATAGATCCAAAGCGCTTGGGCGCGCTGGAGGTTTCGGGATACGTGTCATTTCACCGTTGTTTAAAATAGTCATGTCGAAGTCATCGCAAAGGTTATAGATTAAAGAGGAGCGGTTATCATTGTAAGGGGAACCCCAAGCCACGCCATGAGAGTTGAAGTCTCCCAAAATCAAACGTGGCGAGGGAAGAAGTTCTATTAAATCAAAGAGCAGCCGTTGCCCAACCTGTGCTCTGGGAGGAATATATATTGAGGCAATACAAAGCTCTTCACCTTGTATTGTCATTTGACATGCGACAACTTCGATGCCTGGAATCGAGGGGAGGTTAATACGATAGAAAGAATAGCACTTTTTAATCCCTAAAAGTACTCCTCCATATGGGGTGTCTCGATCAAGGCGAATAATATTAAAATCATGGAAGTTGAGATCAATATTTGAAGTAAGCCAAGTTTCACAAAGGGAAAATGCATCGCATTTGTTTTTATTTATCAAAACTTTAAACGAATCAATTTTTGGTAAAATATTTCTACAATTCCACTGTAAGACAGAGATAGAATCCTTCATATACGCAGTTGAATTAGGCATCGAAGGATACAATCGCTGCAAGGAGGGGCCATTGGGCAGTCAACTGCTTCAAAAATGATCTAACTGTTGGGAGGAATGCTGTAAGAAAAATTTTAATTGGATCGGGTACATTGAAATTTTCAAAAATCCAGTCCACAATGTCAGAAAATTTCACTAATCCAGAGTTTGTTTCATCAACTGGATGTGCAAAAGGAACAACTGGGGTTTTAGATGTTCCTGGCAGTGCTGGGAACTCCTTCTGGGACTTTAAATTTGCAAGCCCAGGAGGAGTTTGCTTCGGTTTTTCCGCAGCACTGTTTGGTTTGTTCGTACTTTTCATTACACTTTGGGAAATCTTAGGACCTTTACGGGGAAGTTTAGGAGAAGAAACATTTTTCCTCTTCCAAGACTCCCCAGGATTGGCATAAGATGTTCCCGCTGATGAATCGTCAGAATCGGTTTCATCAGAGGGCAACAGATCAAAGGGGTTCGATGTTATGGTAGAAGTGGTCACGGTCTTCTTAAGCATCTCAGCGTAAGAACGCTTTGAACGCTTCTTAAGTGACCGCTTGATTTTATCTCTGCGCTGCATGCACACCGGGCATGGGGAGAGCTCATGCTGGTTTTCCCCACAGTGAATACATTTTTCAGCATTAACACTGCAAGAATCTTCTGCATGAGTCTCCCCACACTTGCTACATCGTGCCTTATTGCAGCAGTAGGCGGCTGTGTGGCCTAACTGCTTGCAATTGGTGCAATTCATAACACGGGGTACATACAATCGCACAGGCAGACGAACCCGGTCGATCGAGACGTGGCTAGGGAGTGCAGATCCGGCAAACGTAACGCGAAACGAGTCTGACGGAGTGTAAACTTTTTTACCGCCGACGAGAGACATGGACCGCAATTGCTTACAATCCAAAATCTTCGCCTGTGTTTCGGTATTTTTGAAGCAACCGGTTGCGCTTTTTAGGATACACTCGACAGACAGACTCGAATCGGTTATGACACCGTCGATCTCCACGTCTCGTGCGGGTATGTAAACGCGATACTCGCGTGTGAAGAGCTCAGAGCAAGCGATAGCATTGGCCTGTGTCAGATCACTGACCACGACACGGAGCTTGTTAGGTCGGACCTTGGAAATTTCGGTCACGGCCTTGTACCCCTTCGTCAGGTCTTTTGAAATTTGCAGTATGTTTAATCGCTTTGAATTCACTCCTGCCTTTGGACGAAAATAAACAGTATAGCTGCCCTGTTGAGATCCGTCCGGGTAAAGCCTGGGGCGAGGGGGGACTGGAGAATGAACAGGGGAGGGGGTAACAGAAGGGTCAGGGTCAGGGGGGTTCGGGGATGGTGGCACGGGAGGCGAGGGATCTATATCCATAGCGCTAAATGTAGCGCACGAGCGCACTAGCGCCGACAAGAACACGTACCTCTTTACTTCTTCCTTCCAGCAGTGGTTGTCCGATCGTTCGAAGCTGCACCCAAAGCAGCCAGCGGCACCAGTACAGCAGCACCAATACAGCCACCAGCAGTGGGCCGGGTATGAGATCACTCAGCACAGCGACAAGGACTCGACTGTCAACTGATGGCCTTGAATAAAACACTCTTTTGTTTGGCTATTCGTACACACGGACCGGATTGTAATAGAACGACCACGTTGCACGTCCGTTTCTGTCGAGTGTTCGACGCGGAATCTTGGACATATTTGTTACCTCTAAAAACATTCACATACCAAATTTGGTTGTATTTTCTTGATTGGTTCTTGGGCTGTGCGAAATTTGTGTTTCATTTTCATGGGATCTCTCCCTTATAGAAGAGGGAGTCCGGTTTCAAACCATTATGTACATATTTGTTACCACTAAAAACATTTACCTGCCAAATTTTGTTCCATTTGGTTGATTAGTTCTCAAGATGTGCACAAATTTGTGTTTCATCCAACTATTATGGACATAGATTGCATTTCACTAAAGTGCCCTCACTGCATCAGCTGCTATCGATGCTGAGATCCGCTGTAACTAGTGCGCTGTCCGTAGCCATGCCACAGCTGTGGCCGATATACGCTGCCATTAGTATCCGCTGTCCCTGCATCAGCTGGCCCAGCTGCTATCGATGCTGAGATCCGCTGCAACTAGTGCGCTATCAATTGCTACGCCAAAGCTGTGGCCGCTATCCGCTATCGCTGGTATCCACTGCACTGCTAATGCTGCTGCTTAGGGAGGACGACTGCTGTTGTCGCTGTCTAGAACTATTATGAGCGGCTTCGTTTTTTTGACGTGGGACTACGTCTTTGTTTACTATACTGGGATCCATTCTGTAAAATTTGAAATGAAACTGGCAAATGTTGCGTCAGATTTCAAGTGTTAATAACAGCAGAACCACATGGATAACAATAACCAATATGTTGTTGGATAGATAAAATGTAGAACAATTTTGTAATATGCTAGTTATCACTCTAATTTCATGGTCAAGCGGTGAAGTTGATAAAAAGTTTCAATGGCAAATTTACGCGAATAATGACCCAATCACATGCGAGCATTCCTAGCACAGACGACGTGAATGGACACCATCCGTTCCCTGTGATATACTCTATATCAATATCGGAATAAAAATTGATAGAGTCTCCCCGTCTCAATAGGTCAATTTATTTTTTGCTTCCATGAGCTTAGACTAATATGATGTTTCGAAGATAAATGTTTTCTGAAAAGTTTGAAACAATTCCCATCCTTGAACAATTTCTATACCTGCTTTCAGAATCTAATAAAAACTGATGTCTTGAAAGAAAACATGCCGGTAAAAGCAACAGTACCAGTGGAGTGAAGAGCCACAGGTCTTTCGTCGTCTATGATTGCAGCGGTACTCTTCTATTCGTACATTTCAGCGATACACTTCTATTCGTACTGCTGCGCTATTATTCGTACTGCAGCGGTACTATTCGTACTGCAACGGCACTATTCGTATTGCAGTGGTACACTTTTGTTCGTACATTTCTATTCGTGTGCAATCGAGGAAAAACTGCAATGCTGCTGTTGATGGTGATTGAAAGTTTATCTCATAAATATGATTACCATAAATTACTCAACAAGAATTGTAAGATTTTGCAACGGATCTTTATTTAATTTTATCTTCGATATTCACTAAATAATCGTGACCGGATAGTATCGAAATAGTAAATTCCCAAATATACACATTAATTGAAGAGTAAGAGCCTACGAATGCTTGTGAATTTTTGGATTATTGAGAATCTCTTTTTACATTTCAAAATTGTTAGATGATATATTATTATTCTAAGCTTTACCATATTAAACGTATATTAGTTGTCTTCGTAATACAGCGAATGTAGTTATAGACAAATGAAAAAAAATGTCAAGCAAAAAACAAATATGGAATTGTTTATTGCTACGACTTGTTAATAATTTTGTTTAACATATCTTCTTAGGGGCTTCCATGTTATTTTGAAAGTAAGATCTATATTAAAGATTTGATTTAATCAGAGTTAAATAAGACGAAACCATTCATTATGATAACGTAAGAATTAAGGGGTTTGGTTTTTGAGGATATAGAGTTAATTCTGACTTTGACGCATTACGAGAAATTCTTGGTCTTCAACAAGCACGATACGCTTGTGCCTTGTCAACCCGATCAGAAAGACAAAACAAAAATGTAACAGAGGCTGTTAGTTTGTTATGTGAAAAACCTTCCAGGTTGTGTTATAATTTTGATCCCGTTGGGTGTTAAAATAACAGATATCATAACAAAAAATAATCTACTAATATCCAACCCATATCAAACTTTGTTACTAACGTATCAGCTTTCTAACAAAATGAGATAGCACATAGAACAGTACAATAACAACCATTGTTATAAACAACAGGTTTTGCTAGAGACGAAAAAATGGTTAGATTTGTTTCAGAACAACTCCATTTCATGATTTGTTATTATAACTCATTCAGATTCAACTTTGTTATCCAATTTACTTTGGGAAAATACTGAATCGTATCAAAATATGTTATTTGTATCTCCCGTTGATAGAATTTTGTAATTTTTTAGTTATGCTCTTCTGATCGGGAAATTCATGGTGATTGCACAAAAAATGCTACAGGCATAATATCACCAAATATAAACGATATTCTTTCGAGTGTTGTTGAATATATTTCCAAAATTGATTTCCAGGGGAGGCTGAAAATAAAAATACGTACAGTCGCTGAGCAAACACATTGATTCTGTCTGCAGACTCTGTATGTTTTGTAACAAAAATTTCCCTAATTACAGTGTTTAGTCCCTCGTCACCATTTCATACAACCCTAGGGCTGTATACCTTGTAATTTTTCAGGGTGGCCACCCAACCGGGAGAACCGGGAAAAAACCTGGAATCGTTTGGAACCGGGAAAAACCGGGAATTTCACTGAACATTACAAGCCGGGGTGAGATTGTGTCAGTGGATCACAAGACCAAAATTTCTTAAGTAAGTTTCCTCGAATACTTAACCAAAAAAAGACTAGTCCTGTGACCCGGAAAAGATGGCTGACATATCTTACAGCGCATAAAACAGTTTTTTTGTTTTTATTCATCTTTCTCTTGGAAGCTAACTTGACCAAGGTAAGCTCCCCGGAAGTAGCATTCAAATGGCTCGAATTTTGCCGAGAGCAAATGGTTCACAACGATAATCTCGCGGGAACTGTAGCTGATAGATGTCGCCAAGAATACTCACAACTATTGAGTATGCATTCGACGAAGACATTGCTGACTTCCTACCTTGGTACTTTTTGTAGAGATCTGATAGCTGCTTCAGGCAAGAAACTTCCTAACTTTACTGTGTTTTTCAAGAAGATTCTGATTCTATCGCATGGCAATGCCACGTTAGAGCAAGGTTTCTCCGTGAACAAGGAGTGCGTCGTCATGAATTTGGAAAAAGACAGTCTTGTAGCGCAGCGCTTGGTGTACGATACAGTACAGGTTGTCGGAGGAGGACACGAAATTGATATTGATGAGGAGATGCGTGAGCTGCTGGAGTAACGTGTTTTAAGTGTTATGAAAATACTCTTTTATATATTGAATCTTATCTGGGAAGACATTGCTGACTTCCTACCTTGGTACTTTTTGTAGAGATCTGATAGCTGCTTCAGGCAAGATACTTCCTAACTTTACTGTGTATTTCAAGTAGATTCTGATTCTATCGCCAGGCAATGCCACGTTAGAGCAAGGTTTCTTCGTGAACAAGGAGTGTGTCGTCATGAATTTGGAAAAAGACAGTCTTGTAGCGCAGCGCTTGGTGTACGATACAGTACAGGTTGCCGGAGGAGGACACGAAATTGATATTGATGAGGAGATGCGTGAGCTGCTGGAGTAACGTGTTTTAAGTGTTATGAAAATACTCTTTTATATATTACTCTTTTATATATTGAATCTTATCTGGTTGTGGTAAAAACGATTCCTTCAAACCTAATTTGGCCTAGAATTCCTCGGTAATAAGTATTATATGCGTTGTTTATAAGATACTCGTAGACATCTCCTCTCGGAAAGGTGACATCCGTCGCATTTTTCGATTTTTTGCAACTATATCTCTTGATTCCAATAAGGCTGAACACGTCAAGAAGTGACTTAGAGCATATTGAGATGTAAATCGAAAGTCACGCTTTTTTATTACTTAATTGCATGGAAAACTACAGAATTCAAAAGTACAATTAACCAGGAAAAATATTTGAACGAACCGGGAAAAAACGGGAGAAAACCGGGAATTTAATTTCGGGTTTTGAGTGGCCACCCTGACTTTTAGCTTAAAGTACATTTATTTATATTTTTATATGGTTACATATGGTTTACATAATAATTGATTAGCCTTTTAGGCTCTGAATCTTTGTTTTGAGATTTGCTGATTACTTAATTCCATAGATTTACATTATTTGTGTAGTATTTTACAGTTCATCCTTTATAAGACTTGTTTTAAATTGAAAAATAAATTTTGATAACCTACTTAACTACGAATAACTAACTTAAAACTACGGTATCAGCTCACGAATGATCTGGTGAGGTGACCTGGAGCAGGACTCTGAAGACCAGCCAGGCGATGGATATCGGAGTTTCGTGTCCTCGGAGGGGTGTTTAGGATCATACGTAATATTTTATTCTGAACAATCTGAAGTTTAAGATGGTGGGTTTTAGCGCAGCCCTCCCAGACAGGCAAAGCATACTCTATGATCGGTAAAATTATTTGCTTGTGAACGGCAAGCTTGTTGGTGAGGGAAAGAATGGATTTCCTATTAACCCGCTAGTGCCCAATGCCGCCATTTGGCGGGCTTCAGTCACACCTCTAAAAAGCTTCAATGAATACTTAAAAAGTGTTTATAATGATTAGTAGTGATTTCACCGAAGCCCTTCTAGAAATTCACTTGGGCACTAGAGGGTTAATGAGAGGATAAAGGTATTTGGTCAGTATGTTGCACTTGGTAAAAGTTTTCTCTACGTGTGAACGAAATAGAAGCTTTTGGTCCAGGGAGAGACCAAGATAGACAACCTCACTCGACCATTCGATGGGAGTGTTATTGAGATGAATTCTCACATTGGCAGGTGGAACAAGTCGAGTTGATTTCGAATGCGGGAATATAATAGCCTGGGTGTTAGCTGCATTGGTGCAGATCATCCAGCTATTGAAATAGTCGACAGAACATTTAGGCCCTCCTGTAGTCTACGCGTCAAAGCTCCAATCACTCGACCTTTGTAGATAATGGCAGTGTCGTCTGAAAACATAGACAGGATGCCACCACCCGGAAGGGGAGGAGCATCTGAGGTAAATATGTTGAACAGAATGGGACCAAGAAGGCTACCCTGTGGAACCCCAGCATCTACGTTAAACGTGTCAAAGGAAATGTTGTTGAGGAAGACCTGGAATGATCCATTCGACAGATAATCCTTGATGATCTTCACGAGGAAGATCAGGAAGTTGAATCGCTGCAGCTTAAATACCAGGCCATCATGCCAGACATTATCGAACGCCTTCTCGATGTCCAACAATGCCATAGCAGATGTTTTACTAACGGACTTGTTCTGCCTTAAGATCTGAGTAACTCTAGTCAGTTGGTAAACGGTGGAAAGACCCTGTCTAAACCTGAACTGTTCAGGGAGAAAGTAGTTATACTGGTTTACGAATTCCAGTAAGCGACTAAAAATCAACTTTTCGCACAACTTCGATATGCACGATAATAGGCTGATGGGATGATAGTTTTTAGCGTTGGTAGGGTCTTTACCGGGTTTGTGGATGGAGATCACTTTAGCTAACTTCCAGCGAGACGGAAAGTAGCTGAGCTCCAGACAAGCTCGCCAGGTTTTCGAAAAATTCTCGACTCAAGTTTTTCAACTCAAGATTGAGGACCTCGTCGACACCGGCGGCCTTCATGTTCTTGGTACGCTTGATGGCAGATAACACCTCATCAGCAGATGTTTTAGATTCATCGGGAATGACTGAGGGAAGATCGGCGACTCTAGTTATTACCTCCTGGACGGCATGCTCGTGCGGGTTAACCATGGCATGACCCAAATTGTGAGAATTGACAAAGTGCTGACCAAGTGCATTGGCTTTTCAGATGCTGTTAAAAGGAAATAACCGCTAATTGGTGTTGGGGGTGATAGAGGGGGAATAGATTTCGGTTCGGTTTTAAAAATTTTGGTAAGTCTCCAGAACGGCTCTCCACGGACTGGGAGGGAGCGAAGATGTTGAGAAAAATGTTTGTTTCTTAAATCCACCAACCTGGCTTTGATGATTTTGTTGAGACGATTGATATTGGTCTTCAGGTGGGGCAGCCCAGAGCGCTGGTACTGTCGTCTTATAGTATTACGGAATCGGATATATCGTTTGGTTGTGTTGTCTAGGTTCAGAGTTACTCACCAGACTAGAAGCCGACACATGTAGATCCCGGGCCAGCGACAATGCCCCATCGATGGACTGAAGACACTGGTCGATGTTTTCTGAGGACTCAAGCTGGAACCGCGCCCAATCGACTCGTTGGTAGTTACGCCGAGAGACTTGAAATCGGTTTGCAGAGGATCCAACTTCGACTACCACTGGGGAGTGGTCCGAGCTGAGTTCTTGGTATACAACCGGGTCGGTGATGTTGCCCATATTGGAGATGAACAGGTCGCGGGGTGCGTGTACTCCCGATCTACTCAACCGGGTGAGAGCGGCCGGACCTAGGATGTTGCAGTGGCCTACTTGTAGGTCGTTGAAGAGGATCAGGCCGTTTTGGTTGCGTCGACTATTGCCCCAGGTTTGGTGTTTTGCGTTGAGGTCACCCGCAGTGATGAACTGCCCCTGCCTCCAAGTCAGTTTGATGATGTCGCTTCTTTGATTGGTTGCCGACCCATCTCTTACGTTGACTTGCTTGGGGCAGTAGGCTGCGCTGATGGTAATGAGACCGACTCCAGTGGTTACTTATAATCCCACGGCCTCGATGACTTTGAGTTGAAAACTCGGTAGCAGATGACAGCTTATTTCACGCCGAAGAGCAATAGCCACACCTCCTCCAGAAGAATATGCTCGATCCAGCCGTACAAATCGGAAATCGGGGAGGAAGAAGTTCACCTCAGGTTTGAGATGCGTCTCCGTGATAATAGCAAAGTCTATTTTGTGTACGTTGAGGAAGTTAACAAGCTCATTATTCTTGTTCCTGATGGAGCAAGCGTTGCAGTTAGCAATCTTGATGATTTCACGGTCCATATTTGGAAGCGATCATCACCGTAGATTGCAGTTGTTCAGCTCTACTTTTGCAAGTGCGAAAAGTGTTGATGCATTTCACGAGCAGTGAAACGTATTGCTCCATGGTGAGCATGGGTTCGTTGTAAGTTGTGCCAGTTGCAGCATGGGAGAAAGTCATTGCGGACGAGTTCCCCTGGAGACCTGGTGGGGGTGAACGGCTACCGGATCTCGTTGCTACGTAGAGGCAGCTGTAACCGGTTTGGTGGTTGGATTTAGCAGTAGCGGGGCGAGCAAAGGTATGGGGTGCCGGGAGCCAATGGCAGGGAACTCCTTTGTGTTGTTTGGGGGCACCTTTCGGCGACCTGGTTGATTGTTGGTGGAGGTCCGCTTACGAATCTCGATGAACTCTGCGCGTTTCGGGCAAGTTCTACTGGTTGCTTTGTGGGCAGCCCTACAGTTGGCGCACACCGGAGCGGTGGTCTCCATCAGCTGGCAGGCATCGGGGGCGTGTGTTTGGCCACACTTGATGCAACGGTACGCCATATGGCAATTTTTAGTCCCGTGTCCAAACAGCAGGCAGTTAGAGCATTGGGTGACGTCACGATGCACTGGTTTGCACTGGTTGCTGGATGCACTCCCACGCTACGATATTGTGAAAAAGTGCTCGGATGGACTGCAGGTCCGCCAGGCACGTTGAATTTTTCTCCAGTTTTACGAGATATAACTGATCACGGTACTTTCGAGTTTTGTTGTGACGCGTCATCTTATGGATCTGGATTGGTTTGAGTCCTTTTGCCTTCAGTTCCTCCAACAAGGTGGCAACTTCCATGTCAGGAAGACCGCGGTGAACAACCTTGAGGAGTTTTTCTGCTTCGATATCGTGGGAGAAATATTTCACCTCGTGTTTCTGCAGTATCACTTGCACCGCCTTGTAATGATTCAACGACGGAACCATCAGTTTGTATCCCTAGTGCACATGCGGATGGCATTTCAGTCCTTTGTCAATATAAAACACTATTGCTTCACGTAGACCTTCCGGGAAGCCCTTCACATAGAAAGGCGGGATTTTCTCCTTCTTCACTACTTCGGGATCCGTGGCGTTTTCCAGGACAGTGAATCTGTTTTTTTGTCCACACAACATTTATTTGACACGGCACAAATGTGAATCTGTTGCTGGCCAAAAGCTTTTTAGCCGCAGGATCAGGCGTATTGTCAGACCGCGGCCGTTTCCCCGAACTGGAACTGGTTTTTGATTTACACATATCAGGGTTCACCATAGCGTCGGCTTCCAACGTGAACACAGAAACTTACGAACGAACGTACAAAGCGAACGGAGCGAGAATAAACTACTGTACTTCTCAACAAGCTAGCAGAGAATGATAATTCATGAGCGGCTTCGGCTGATACAGGCTCTTATATAGGCCAACTAGCATATGTTAAATTGCAAGGTATATGATTCTGTCGACCGTGCTTGGGAAGCTATCATAACGACCAATCAGAGGTCGAACTTTTCGTTTTGACAAGGCTTGACTATTTTCAATAGTACAATAGTTTGAACAATAAAATTACAATTGTCTTCGTTTGTGAAGAATCTTGGAAGATTTTCCAATCTATTACTGCAAGAACGAAGGAAATCCATCGAATATTCACCGATTTATTAGCATTCGAAATTGGACATATTTTTCACTTTTTTCGGTTTTAGAATTTCATTTCACATCCCTATGTAGCCGAACTTCCTGAGAGAAGTATTCTACTTCAAAAAAATGACAATATAAATAAAATAATAAAACGGGGACATTTTTTGTGGAACTGCTTAGCAATAAAAAACCCATCGCTTTGTTAATATCAAACATGCTAGTGTTGTATTCATTTTTCTCACTAACATCAAAAGAATCAGTAGTGGCGTACTAGTTGTAGCATCAATCGATTATTATATATGGAGCTAGTAGGGTTATAACATGTGCATCCACTTGGTCTTAGTAAACAGGTTACTACGTTGATCGCGCGGTGTACGTTGAATATTTTGAAACTCAGCTTGAAAAATAGGTTCAATTTATAGGTTAACACTGATTCTTACCTAAAGTTTTTTCTTGCATTGAATAGCATTTTTTCTCAGTTGCTAGTTGCGAACACGGTCCAAATTGCATTTTTCTGATATAATCCAAGATGGCGGCCTGAATTTTGATCACTTCAAATGAAAGCCCTATCATTCCTCTTTACAGAAAAGTGCTACTTGTAGTACTTTACATAACGAATTTTAGAGATATAGCTGAAATAATACATCAAGAATTGCTAAAATTTCAACTATTCTGAAAACTCTTCCGCCCCTTGGTGGCCAAGGGGTCCACAAATACGATCAAACAAAGATGGCATTATCATTTTTTCTCTATTTCTAATTTCTATGTGCATTTATATTAAGTTTAGAAGACCTTGTGCACCTAGTGGCCTAGTTTAAGCGAGAATTGCTCATATAAAATGTGTGTGTAGTTAGGGATGATCAATAGAATAAGTCGGCAGTGGAATGTGATATGCATATAGATTGTGGAAGAGTACCACCGTCCCAGTAGTTCAATTGCTCTAAACACCATGCCGGAGAAAGGAAGATTGCGGGTTCAAGTCCCGTCTGGATGCGGTATATTTTTCCAAATCTGTATCATATTTCCAGTTTACTTATTTTTCGCTTCCCCTACTGCACACACTGTCTGCCTAAAAGAAGTACAACATAATGTCCAATATTTATCAAATTTCCACAAATTAAAATAATTTACTCTTAGGGAACATTCGTTAATAAACGCTCAGGGGAGGGGAGGCACTCAGCGAAGTGTTACACTGCGTGAGGTCACCATGGAAAATTGCGTTACGTAGGAGTGAAGGGGTATTGAGATTTACCAAATTCCGCGTTACTTAATGTACGAGTGTTCCCTCATCAGGTGCGATTTGTAGTATTTCTATAATCAGGAAAAATTTAGCATACACAATAGGGTGCCGATCACTTATATGGGAAAAAGTAACCAGAAAATTTGAAGAAAAACTCTACACAAAATGTTCATCCACCCGAAAAAATACCCTATGCAAAATTTTAGCACGATCGGACTAATAACGGGGTGGCGCAAAGCGATCGAAGTTTGACCTTTTCGAAAAATCACCAAAATTGAGAATTTTTTTCTTTAGATGATACCAGATCTGGACGTTTCATGCACTTTGGAGCCATCTGGAACCAGAAAAAAACCTCAAAAACCGAAAATTCATGCACCCCACTTTCGTCAAGTACTCCCTCATTAGCTGGTATTTAATGTTACGTTTTAGGTTTTAAAATCGTTTATTTGACACGGCACGATACAATTTATGTTTAACTGAGCCAAGTACATTTTTTTAAATTTTAAATTAGCAGGGAAAAGAGGGAGGCACATTTTTCATATCTCGCGGCCTACTGCGAGCTAGTGGGGATTTAAGGTGAGAGGAGGGGTGTAACAATTTTGTTTTTAACTATTTTATATTACAGAATGTATTCATTTGTACGTGGCTAACCAGTGATGTTCTATTTGAGCAGTTTTGGTCTGTGGTGTCTGCGTAAACATTAAGATGCCGAGTCTTCGTTTTAGTGTCTCCAGCATAGTGTATCATTTTCTTTCAGTTTGTGACGGGATTTGTAATCTAACAAATAGATAAAAAACTTCATTAAGCAGACAGTATGTGAAGTAGAGAAAGAACGAAAAATAAGCGAACTGGAAATATGATACAGATTTGGAAAAATATACTGCATTCCGACGGGACTTGAGCCCGCAATCTCCCTGTCTCCGACATGGTGTTTTGACCAATTAAACTACGGGGGACGGTGGTACTGTTTCACAATCTATATCGTATCACATTCCGCTGCCGACTTATTCTATTGCTCATCGGCATACATCGAGGACCTTCGCGCGTACAGGTCTGAGCACTCTTTGTCCCACCACTTGGAGAGAGGGCGCCGTCTAATCGTTACCCCGGGTATCGGTTTCGTCTGAGCTTGAGTCGCGGCTCGATGATCAAGCCAGATAGGAACGCGTATTCTTCCTCCGGAGGAAGCTCCTCGTGGGACTCGATTCTTTGCGATATTATGGTCTCATAAGACTTCCAATCAATGTTACGTGTGAGGTCATACGCAATATTGATTGGACCCGTTGGAGTTGACCCGTTAGCAATTGAGATAACGATTGGTAGGTGATCACTACCGTGGGGATCGCTGATTACTTTCCACCGGCAATCTAACGCTAGTGATGTCGAGCAAAGGGATAGGTCAAGCACGCTTTCACGCGCTGGAGGATTAGGTACACGTGTCGCTTCCCCAGTATTCAAAAGTGTCATATTGAAGTCGTCGATTAAGTTACAGATTGAAGAAGATCGGTTGTCGTCGTGCAGCGATCCCCATAGCGAACAGTGAGAATTAAAATCTCCCAATATCAAAAAAGGCACGGGAAGCACCTCTGCTATATCAGTGAGATGCCTCTGTTCAATCCGCGCGGATGGAGGGATATATAACGAAACAAGGCATAGGTCTTTTCTATTCACATTCGTTTGAATGGCAACGACTTCAATATTCGAGACCGACGGGAGGTCGATTCTGAAAAAAGAATAGCACTTTTTGATCCCTAAAAGTACCCCTCTACCGTGTGAGTCTCGATCTCGACGAATCATGTTAAAATCGTGGAAATTGAGTTGATCGTTTGAAATGAGAAAGGTTTCACAGAGCGCAAATGCGACACAATTGTATCTTTTTACCAAATGAGAAAATAGATCGAATTTGGAGATAATACTTCTGCAATTTCACTGTAATACAGTGATAAAATTCCTAACCTCTTTCGCCGTATTAGTCATCGAAAGATATGATAGCTGAAATGGAGGGGCCAAGTTGCCGCTAGTTGCTTCAAAAAGGTTGATATTGTGGACTGGATATTTAAAACATTCAACATACCAGGGGATCTGGTATGTTGAATGTTTTAAATATCCAGTCCACAATATCAGAAAATTTTATTAACCCTGTTTCTTTTATATCTTCTGATCGAGAAATGAGTGCACGAGGGGTTTTTGGTGCCCCAGGAAGCGGTGGGTACTCCTGGTTTGATTTAAAATTAAAACCCTTCGACGGGATCGGTTGGCAAAAAGGAAAAATGTATCCTGTCGAGGGTGGCTCAGTCCTCGTAAGCATTTCTGCAAAAGAGCGCTTTGAGCGTTCCTTGAGGGAACGCTTAATTTTTTCCTCGCGCTGTTTGAACGCGGGACACGCCGAAAGGTCATGCCGAGTTCCCTCGCAGTAAAGACACTTTTCATGATTGCCTCCGCACTTGCTGCAGCGTGCCTTGTTGCAGCAGTAGGTGGCTGTATGACCTAATTGCTTGCAGTTTTGGCAATGCATGACCCGCGGTACGAACAGGCGTACAGGCAGACGAACCCTGTCCAAAGAGATGTAGTTCGGCAGTGCGGATCCGGCGAATGTTACACGGAAGGAATCCGAAGGGAGGAATTTCTTCTTCCCTTCTTCGATGGATACTGAATGCAATTGCTTGACATCCAGTATCTTTACATTTTGAATCAGGGGGTTCTTGAAGCAGCCAACCCCGTGACGCAAAATGTCATCGACCGTGAGGCTTCTTTCGGTAACCACACCGTCGATCTCCACGTCCTTGGCAGGGATGTACACGTGGTACTCTCTCGTGAAGAGCTCGTAGCTAGCAATTGCGTTTGCTTGCTTCAAGCTACTCACAACAACTCGCAGTTTGTTCGGTCTAACCTTTCTAATTTCGGTTACGTCCGAAAACTGTTTTGCCAGGTCCTTGCCTATTTGTATAATGTTGAGAGGCTGACGGGGACGACGAAAGCCAGCACTTAACAATAGTTTTTTTTTATTCTCGTCTATTTTTGGTCGGTCTAGTTCCGCCACTGTTGTGGCCAATCACCGACGCCCAGGGAGGCGACTCCACACCCAGGACCCTAACTCACGACCCGTTTATTAACGGACCGGCGCCAACGGCTTTACTTCCTCATGCGATGGAAGGCGTGATCCCAGAGATTTTTCGCCTCAGAAAATCTCCCGGTGTCGGCTAGGATTGAATCTAGACCAGTTGGGTTGGTTGTAAGTGGATCACGCCACCTCACAACCATCGACACCTATGTCGGCGGTGGGATTCGAACCCAGGCGTCGAGCGTGGTTGGCGGAGACGTTACCAACCACACTAGGCCCCCGCTACTTAACAATAGTTGAATCTGTCCAAAAGAATGGCTGAGCGGGAATACGGATACTGTTGATGACCTTCTCGTAAAGATGGCTAAGAACGAGTGCGGATGTTAGCTCCAAACGAGGAATGGTCATTTTTTCACGTTTGCGACGTGCATCATCCAGTGGTGCTACTCGTGATTTTGCAGTGTTAAAATTGACAGAAATCTGACCGTCATACGAAGTGCATCGGAGGTAGATGCACGCTCCGTACGCTTTTACGGAAGCATCACAAAACCCATGTATTTCGGCTGATATAGCGTCGTTGCCGAAATTAAGCAAACGAGAAACTTTGAGGGTAGCAAGTCCAGCTAAGTTGCGACGAAATTCTAGCCACCAGTGCTGAAGCTCATCGTTAAGTAATTCAGTCCAGGAACATTTTTGTTCCCAAAGGACCTGGAGAAATATCTTTGCTTGGACTTCGACAGGCCCAACTAATCCAGAGGATCGAATAGGCGAGCAAAATCGGACAAGATGATACGCTTGTTGATCTCGGTGGATTTATTCCACTGAGGTACAGAGAATCTAAAGTGGTCCGATCGAGGTTCCCATGAAAGTCCCAAAGTTTTAATTGTGGCTTTTGACGCTTCAAGTTCCAGGGATGTACGGTCATCTTTAAGGTTTTCGGGAATAGCTGCCAAAATCTCCGAGCAATTAGAGCTCCATTTTCTTAGAATAAAACCCGCAGATCCTAGCAGCTCGTTCAACTCGGTATAAATGTTAATTCCTCCTTCCACACTGTTTACTCCAGACAACATATCATCGACGAAAAAGTCCTTTGACAGGATTTTCGCGGCTGCAGGATATTGTTCGTTTCCTAAATCTGCCAAACGTTGCAAGCACTTGGTGGCGAGATACGGGGCTGATGCAGTACCGTAAGTCACGGTTGTGAGTTCGAAAGTTCTTATTGACTCATTGGCAGAGTCTCTCCTTAAAATTCTCTGGAGTCGATGATCAGCTGGATCAACATTGACCATCCTGTACATTTTTGCAATATCTGCAACGATGACAAATTTATGCAGACGAAAACGAAGAATTATAGAAAATAAATCCTCTTGCACTATCGGACCAACTAGCAACGCTTCGTTAAGACTAACGCCGGACGCAGTAGAGGACGAGGCATCAAAAACTACGCGAAGTTTTGTGGTGGTGCTGTCTGGACGCATAACTGCGTGATGCGGCAGATAGTATGGGTACGGTTGCGATTCCATTTCATTTGCGCTGGCTGATACATATGTCATATGCCCTAGGTCTAAGTATTCGTGGATGAACGAAGAATATTCTTTTTTCAATTCTAGATTAGCATTTAATCTACGTTCTAATGAAAGAAATCGCCGTAAAGCAATCGAGCGAGATTCGCCCAGACGATCGATTAAATATGGTTTTTTTCGGTAATGTTACTACGAATCTTCCTGACTTGTCTCTCACCGTAGTTTCATCGAATATTTTTTCACACCTTGTCTCTTCTAGTGAAAGTGTGCTGGTTGTTTGACATGTTTCTAGCTCCCAAAAGCGCGTAAGAAGATCATCTAGTCTCTCTTCCGTGCACAAAGCTGCAACAATCGTGGACTTAGTGTTGACTTCTTCAGATACCTTGCCAGAAATTATCCATCCCAAGTGAGTATTTTGCAGGGTTGGTCCTGCCGCGTTCATCTTGTACTGACCCACTAATAAGAGGTCGTAGAACACTTCCGCTCCTATGATTAGATCTATTGCGCTGGGGTTGAAGAACTCGGGATCCGCCAACTCAATTCCCTCAGGAAAATTCCATTCATTTATGTTAAGCGGTTGGATGGGCAAGTCAGCAGTAACCTTGGGAAGGACGAAAAATTGCAGGGAGACAGTGTATTCGGAAACACGTGAATGAATCCAGGCATAGACGGATTGCTTAGAGCATACACTAGCTTGACCTATACCTTTAACAGGCAGACATTCTTTGCGACGTTGAAATTTAAGTTTTTGTGCGAGATTTTCCGTCACGAAACACAACTGCGAATCAGAATCTAGCAGCGCGCGAGCCACGGTTCTGTTCCCATGACCATCACTGAGGTTTACTAAAGCAGTTGATAACAGCATAGAATTTCGAGTCGGTCGAATGTTTGATGTGAAAATAATGCTGTGGCTTGTAGATGGAGAGTCTGTGATGAGTTGTGTGTGTGGTTGGCTAGTGCTTGCGTTGGTGACGTGAGTGTGGCTTGTGAGAGATGTTGCATGTGTCGTCTGTTTAAAAACTTAAGGAACTTGAGCTTGGAACCTTTGTTGATTTGGTGGTGGTAGCGGGTTTGGTGCATAAGGTTTCATTCCCGTCTGAAGGCTGGGAAATTGTTCTGACTTTGGCTGTGAGGCTTGAGAATTTTCCAAGTGCAAGAGGGTATGGTGATTTCTCCTACACGTGTGACACGTACCTTTTGTGCAAAATCTTGCACTGAAGGCAATTGAGGCAAAGTGATTTCTGTTTTACTGCATCTATTCGATCTGGCACTTTCATTTTCATGAATCGGTTACACTTAAACATCGAATGCGGTAGCTCTCCACAAAATGGACATGACAATTGTACAACACCACTATGACTTACGGTAGAAGGGCGAAATGGTTTTCGAGTTTCGCCGCGGCAGGATTGTGTGGATGATATGCTGCGTAGAACCATACATTGATTTTTCAAGTGATCCATAAGTGCCCTATAACTAGGAATTTCTACGGAGTTGTGATGGTTCTCCTAGTTCCTGAGAGTGTGAGAATCAAGTCGTTGACGAACCATATACTGCAGAATAGTACTCATTCCGTCCGTCTATTCACCGATTTTCTGCAGCATCATCAGATTGGTTTCAAAATCCCCTACCACCCGATTTAGTTGCTCGTAAGATTCTCTTTCCATCGGTTTCACTGCGAACAATGCGTCTAAATAGGATTTAGCAATCAACTTTTTATTTTCGTAACGACGTTGCAGCGTGCTCCAAGCGATGATATAATTTGCTGATGTAAGTTCAATCGATGCGATCTCTCTCAGTGCGTCAACCGTCAACGATGTTCGCAGGTAAGTGAATTTATCGATGGTGGATAAGTGTTCATTATCATGTATCATGCTCGTGAGCGAATCTCGGAACGTGATCCACTCTCGTAGCTTACCACTAAAACTGGGCAATTTGAGTTCTGGAAGCTTTACTCTCATCTGAGTGTCAGCTGCCGACGAAAGACGAGGTTGGGATACACTTGGTTCTCTACTCCCTCCAGCTGGTACCATCAGCGCCATCAGCGATTGCTTCACTGCATAATAATCGTTCTCGAAAACAGATATCACCTTGACATTCTCATTTTCTCGCTTTTCAACGAATGATGTCCGCAAAGATGACCTTTCTTCTTCAGTTTGAACAGTTTCCACAAATTGATCGTCTTCTTGCTCATCAGTAAGCACTTCTACACGCATCCGTATCTCCACAAACTTGTCATATATTTCGTCCAACTTGTTTAACCGCATTTCTAACACATTGCGATCGCGTTCTTCCGTATAGTTTCTAATGAACAATTTAAAGTTGTCCATCGAACTCCGCAATGTTCGCTCTTGTTTGAGCAGAATTCTAAGATCGTCCTTTGGCATTGTAAATTTATAATAATTTGCACTTTAACACTAAACCACTCACTGCACTACCTCACTAGTAAGACAGCGGCCCAAAATATTAATAAATTATCGCGGATTGACAGAACTTGCAACCCATAGACCACGCTTGACCACCAATAGCAAACAGGACGATTCAAAGTGGAAAATTTTCGAAAGATTCAGAGCTCAATATTTGTTCGAATCAGTAAAGACAACAGTAATTGCAACGCCACAATTTATTTTATGCATGCAAAGTATGTAATTGCTCAACCACGTGCATCAAATTTGCAATGGCGGTCTGACCATGCTATTCAGAACCAACCACAGAAAAATCGTTTTACTTAGCCTCAATCTTTCGGTACAACATGCAGATTTCTCTACGACTCCTTCGACAATTTAATGGTGGCCAATTCCTTGTACTGTGGCAACCGCTGATCCAGTCCTTAACACTAGTAGCAGATTGGTATCCAACAGCAGCAATCGTTTCAGCACCCAGCAATGGTTCGCGCACAATGGAGATTTGCCAATTGTTTAGAATCTTGTGAACAATACCGGACAGTGATACACTTTTAACACGCGGTTTCCTTGAATCCGGTCGTACTGGATCAAAATGTTAAGAGTTCTACCGACTGGTTCACTTATCCAAAAAAAAAGCGCGTGTTACAAAAACTCTCTACAACTTTATTCGATTCGATTTATTTTGCGTCGAGAACTGATTACATTGCTAGTTTGATCGACACTGACTCTAATGAGATATGATGCGTAACAATTTATCATTTTTTTTTATCAGAATGAGAGTGAGAGCAACGAGAGATATTTGATTTATATTCACCACAGATAAACTGTGCCAGAGAAACTTATCGTTAATTAGGATGATCGTGACACGTCCATAAATTACTCTTACTATCCTCAACACCGACAACAAACAAAAATATTATTGCTCTTCCAGTTAAAAAACAAAATGATTTCAAAGTTCTAAAATAGTTTTAGGTCAAAATTGTATCTCTCCACTAGCTCGTAGTCGGCCGCGAGAAATAAAAAAGTGCCTCCCTTTTTTACTGCTTACGTAGAATTAATACAAATTGTATTCCAGTACTATATTACTCTCCCAGCTGGTCTCGAGGTACGATGCTGGCTTAACAAGCCAGTCGTCGTAGGTTCGAGTCTCGGCTCGGGAGAGACTGTTAGTGCCAGTAGGATCGTAGCGCTAGCCCCGCAATTGTCCTGTACACTCAACAGTTGGCTGCGAAGTCTGTGTATAATAAACAGAAGGTCGAGTTCCGATGCGTAATGTAGCACCAAGGCTTTGCTTTTTGTATACCAGTATACTAACTAACTGTAAATACCTTCCCAAAATAACAGTTTTTAAATAGCTTCTCACAAAAACTTGTTCCAAAAAATTAAACCAATAGCACAAAATTGCATCTTCTGCCTATAGAAACGTCTACGCAAAGTTAAGCCAAATCAAAAATAACAATTAAAAAAAACATTAATACTGGGACATTTTTTGGCGGAACTGCTCTTGAAGATACTGGATTTCATGCCGTTTTAAATGAAAACAAAACTTTTGGTCAAGTTGATTTGTCCCAGTTCAAATATTATTGAGGTTATTTGACGGATAACGTCAATCAATAATAATTACGATGATGTATAAATGTACCTCAACTGAAAAAATAGGTGGTATAACAATGATATATATTTACACTAGGATCAAATAAGTTGCAGCCAATGCATACGACCCAATATCGATAACTTGAAATAATTTTCAAATTTTCTCAGCAATTTTCACTCAAGCATTTTATGTTTCATTTTCAGAATGCTTCGTACGAGACATTGGAAGATACGGATATGTGGGGATGAGCGTACAAAAACTATCTTCTGAATTGTTAAAATTAACTGTTTAGCATAGCTTTTGTCTTAAGTGTTATTTTCTTTCAATTAATTCTCCAATAAAGGCAAGAGAGTGAAAAGGAATTATAGGTCGAATACACAATCATAACAAATAATTTATCCGAAAGAATCACTTATTTTATGCGTCTTAACCCTCTAGTGCCGAATGCCGCCATTTGGCGGGATTCAGTCGAAGTTCCGAAAAGCTTTAATAAATACTCAAAAAGTGTTTATAATGAATGAATCAGTGATTTTACCGAAGCCCGTCTAGAAATTAACTTGGGCACTAGAGGGTTAAAACAAAATGATGACATTAAAAAACTACTTACTGGAAACGGTAATCAACAAGTTACAATATTTTTGCAAACAAAAACAGTCAGGTCACTACGGTAGAGAAATGCTGCGCAGGTACCAGAAAACGTCAATCAAACTGTCTAATGCAAATGCGAACAAGTTCTGTTCAAACAAAAAATCAGAATAATAAGCATATTGATAGCAGATACAAAAAGGCAACAGCAAGAGCAAAAAATGAAAAAATCGAGTGGAGAAACAAGCTCACGCAAAAGTTGAAGTCTTGTACAATCATTGTGTCTTCCCGATTCGCACAAATGTTGCACAGAAATCGCACAATAAATGTGTGAAACGCATAACGCAACAGTTGTACTGCGAATACATTGACATAGAATTAAATCAGAATATATATCATATACCGACACTTTATTTCTCACGTCGAGTGTATTAGTGACTGCTACTCATGGAGCAGTGCAAGCAGCAAACAACAACTTGTGAACTCACTAGATTCAAATAGCTATAATACTCGATCGATTTATTACGATGGATTTGGTCAATAAAAAGTACCATTGAATGATTTGCAAGAAAAACGAAACAAAATTCGGTTCACAACATTTTGTAATCAACGCTAGCTTCACCGCAAAACTAGCAAAACCCTCCATTACACAAAGCCACAAAAGCGTTGCCGATTTTTTATGGCAACACTTGTAAATTGTGAATAATTATTATTTGTCATTCTGTGCACGCGCTTTTTTTTTTCAAGCAACGGAGAAATTTTTCTCTCGCTCGTATGATTTCCATGTACGTGCGACGAGACTAGAGACATCACATACAATTTGCAGGTTGCTCTTTCGGTTCGGATTGCGACGCGCAAGGCGATGTCACGTCGCTTTACGAAATGAGCGAGACACCAGTGCAGTATATACTTGATACCAGTGTTGTTAGTCTCACTCATTCTGTCGATGCGTGTTTGCTGCTACTCAGGGTAATGCATGAAGAAGAAAGAGTATCTTGAAAGCGTGTGTGCAGAAGCCTGGAGAAATGTAGCATATGTCTCGTTCTCAAGCAGAAAGAAGGAGAAAGGTTTTGCTTTTCGCTCGCTTTGCACTGCTGCTTGATGCCAGTTGACATTGTTTAAGTGTAGAGCAAAATCATTTCAAATCGCCTGGAAATACGCGAAAATTTAATCGACCATTTTTTATTTGAATGAAACTTCGCACATGTATTTGGCTTAGCAAACTGAGCATTTTTCACAGGTGGAGAGATTTTTTACACCCATGAGTTACATTCTAAAAGGGCGTATGCCTTTTGGCATAGGTTTAATTCTAAGCATTGTAGCCCAGAAACCGTTGGTTGTATCCAGCTTTTTACGCGCCATAATGGCGGACGCTATAATGCAAAGTTCGTAATAAATTACCCACCCTTTTGACAACTCTGCTTACGTCAGTTTGAAGTCTTCATACAATTTATCAAAAGAAAAATATATCTGGCAACATTTGTGTTGCCAATTTTTCAGAAATCGCAAATCTGACGTAAGCAGAGAGGTTCGCATATTACGAACACGCATTATAGCGACCGCCATTATGGTGCGTAAAAAGCTGGATAGAAAAACTGTCTGAGAATGAGTTGTAGCGAATCAAAAATGCATCATAAAAAAAATATCCACTGTACAAAAAAATTTTTTTTGACCAAAAAGAATTAAAATAAACATTAAATTTCAATTTAAAAAAAAAGAGTTGAATTTTTTTTATTTATTTTTTTCAAAGCAACTTGACGTTAATACGCAAAAAAAAAGTCCAGGATAGAGAAATGAAAAATATTTTTTTTATGGTAGATTAATCTTTTATAAAAATTCTAACTTAAACATTTTTCAAAATATTTGTATTCTGATGATTTTTGAAGATGCAGAGAGTCATTTTGAATCAAAAAGCTCTTGGTAGTAAACATTCCAAAAGCATTGGTTTTCGAGTTATTTCTAATTTAAGCTCGAAAAATTATTGATATTTCGGAAAATACATGTTTTTTATTAATTTGTCCATGGTTCTCCAGCAAAAACCATACGTTCATTGGAATGCTTGATCAAAAATATACAATTCATTCTTTGACAACAAAACGATTGGGCGAAAGACTCTCAAGAAAAGAGTTAAATGTTCTAAGTGATATAAATATATATAAGAATCAAATATTTATTTTCGAGTTTCATTATCTTAGGAACATATTTTTTTATGACATAGATACTTTACAGAACTAGTTTCACCTTATATTTTATATACATCATAAGTAAATGATTCGTCATCTTTTGAAAACAGCTTCATTTGCATCTTATGTTCTGAAGTCGGAACAAAAGAGTAATACTTTTGTGTGGCAGCTATTATTATAGATTTTTTGAAAATATTGCTCCATTCTGTTACTCCTTGTTCATATTCTTCATATGATACCCAACTAAATGACATTTTTGATGAATTTTTATTATTTTTCTGATTAGACCAATCATACAATTCTTTTGCGCTTGTATAATATATTTAATATATTTTAATATATTTATTTATTTTCGTCAAGCAAATGTAGACTACAGTTATAATAATACAATGTTTCCTTATATTCTATACATTATTTCCAGTATTTAGTCGTTTTTGATTTCTGCCCATAGTGATGTCGATATTTTCGCAGTGCTGATTATAGTGACGCATCATGCGATTTATTGGGCCATTTTTTGAGTAGTTAGTTCTGTGAGAGTTTTCCGAAAATATATTACGATTTCTTAATTGACGACTGGGTGCATAAAAATTTAGTTGCGATAATAATTTAGAAGATTGCACGCGTTGAGAAATAATGTCATTGATAAAATAAAGCATTGAAAGTTCGCGGCGTTCTTTGAGTGCTTGTATGTCTATAAGCATGCAGCGTGCTTCATATGATGGTAAGGGAAATGCTGTCCAATTTACTTTACGAAGCGCGTACAAAAGAAATTGTTTTTGGACAGATTCAATGCGTTCTTCATGTGTTACAATATAGGGATTCCATACAATGCTACAGTATTCCAGAATTGGTCGGACGTATGTAATATATAATAGTTTGATTGTATATGGGTCTTGAAAATTGTGGCCGAAGCGTTTTATAAAGCCCAGCATACTATTTGCTTTGTTGATAATTGTATTATAATGTTCTATGAATGTAAGTTTGGAGTCTAAGATTACGCCTAGGTCCCTTACGATTTTGCATTTTTCTACTGGTTGGTTTCCTAAGAAATTGTTTGTAGGTGGTGTTACTGTTTTTCTGCTAAATGCTATTGAATTACATTTTTTGATGTTGAGTTGCAATAGACTTTTGTTGCACCAAGTGTAGAATACATTAATTTCATTCTGGAATATTCCGAAGTCTTCTGCATTGATTATTTCTATAAAGAGCTTCATGTCGTCAGCATATATAAGCACACGTATTGATTTGAGAAGAAAGGAAATGTCATTCACGTATAATATAAAAAGAAGAGGGCCCCGGTGAGAACCTTGAGGAACCCCGGAAGTTACTTCTATTGGGTTTGAGAAGGAATTTTGAAAGCGGACTATTTGTGTTCTCTTTGTTAAGTATGACTGCAGCCATTCCAAGAATTTTGTTTCCATTCCGTATTTTTCGAGCTTGAAGAGCAATAAAGGTTTGTCGATTCTGTCAAATGCCTTGCTAAAGTCCGTATAAAGAGCTTCTACGTGGTTGCCGTTGTCCATTACAGTCAAAGTGAAATTTATGAATTCCAAAAGAATTGTGGTAGTTGATCGGCCTTTATAAAAGCCGTGCTGTTGAGTTGTGAATTGGTTTTATACTTGCTGAAAGATTTTTTCATTAATTATTGATTCAAATAATTTTGGAATGCATGAAATAATGGCAATTCCACGATAATTACGAATGTCTGATTTAGCGCCAGATTTGAAAATTGGCACTAAGTATGAGGTTTTCCAGAGTTCTGGAAAAATTCCATTCTTCAGAGACATATTAAAGAGGTGTAGTTTAGATAGTTCTTCTGCCAAGTTTTCGAGAAAAATTGGAGCTATTCTGTCAGGTCCAGGACCTTTCGTAGCGTCTAAGTTTTTAAGTGCGTTCTGAATTTCGAATTCAGATATTTGATTGACAGATAAAGAATTCGAAAATTCAGGAAAATACGAGAAATATTCGCGGTCGCGGTCTGTTCCTTCAAATGTGGTGTATATTTCTTGAAAAAAAGTGGCAAAAAGACTACATATTTCATTACTAGTGTGTCCTACATTACTGTCAAGATGCATTCGTGATGGAAAGTTGTTGCTTTTTAGTTTGGTTTTTACGTAATTGAAGAAATTCTTAGGGCAGGACTTGATTTGATGTTCGACTTTACGGTTATGCTCTTCATGCGCAATTTTAATGGCTGCGTCAAATCGACGGCAAATTTCTTGGTAATTTTGAAGGTTTTCGCTATTGTTGTCTTTTTTGTATATTTTATGTGCTTTTTGTTTTCTATTTTTTAGGTTCTTCAATTGTGGATTAAACCACACTGGATATTTGTTGGTGTTCGTTCGTCTTCTTCTTCTTAGTGGTACATTTTCTGATATAATTTGATTAATTATTTAATAAAATTTTAATACTTCTTCGTTGACATTTCCTTCTTTACAAATAATACTACGCCAATTTATTATGCGTAGTCTACGTTAGACTTGTTCGAAGTCAGTTTCAGGTCAGGTACGAACTATTATTAATTACTATTGAATATTCAATTGCTGTGTGAAATGCTTCATTTTTCCAGATGGGAGTCAATGATGCATCTACACAGAAGTCTTCAGTGCAGTTTGTGAATAATAGGTCTAAATATGCATTTTGTTTGTTTTTGACATGATTGATTTAATATAGACCGAGTTTTGAGGATTTGCCAAAAAGATACTGCAGTGTTTCGTTTTCGCCTACGACTGGGAGTAAGATAGATTCATTTTCAATGTCTACGATAAAGTCTGCATTACGTTGGTTGAAGTCGCCATAGACATGCAGTTTTACTTCTGGTTTCATGTTAGACATAATAGACTCTAGAGTTTTGAAAAATAATTCATATGAATGTTTATGAGCATGTTCCGGTGGAAAGTAGACGGAACAGAAGATATGTTCTTCGCCAGCAATAAATGCTTTGGCCCATACGTGTTCAAATTCTTTATATTTGTCGGATATTATTTCTTCAGAAGTAAAGTCTACATTAATGGCAATGAGGACTCCACATCCTGACTTTTTTTTACTGGTAGACAAATTCGGATCGTGCCGGAATACATTATAATTGTTTCCAAATACTTCTTCGCTTCTTACGCTTTCGTCCCAGCTAGTTTCAGTTCCTAGAGATACTTTGAAGGTGGATGATAATAGATTTTGATTAATTTCCTTCATTTTGGCTGGACTTTTCATGCGGTTGAAATTCTGGCAGTATACCAGTATTTCAGTCACATTCTGTTGCTCGTTAGAAGAAGTTTTTGGAAAAATAGTTTGACTTAAAATAGTATTTTCTTCCTCGAGAGAGGGTGTCGTTTTAGCATTCTGTTCGGAATGTGAAATATTTTCAATTAAATAATTACTTTCTTTCTCCAACGAGGGTGTCATTATTGCATTCTGTGTGGAATGTGAAAATTGTCTATGTAAACTTACACTATTACTTTCCAAATTGGGCGTCTTTACTTGTGAAAATTTACGTGACTTACGCGCAATTGCTGCAGCCGATGTGTCCGTTCGCTAAGTAGAAAGGTCCTGTACGTCTGTAGGTCAGCTTTTGCTTCCGAGGGTGACAGCCCGTATTCCTGGTAGACTTCCTGGAAAATGCACAGCAGATGTACGGTGCTTACTGGTAGTCCTTCGGAAGCTAACAGCATTCGGATACTAGTTGATGTGTAACCATCTACACATACTGTTGGTTGCTGGTCGTTCATGAACGCAAAGTACAGGCGGACGATTTTCATTATATTCGGGTCACGAAGTCTAGCCTTTAAAAAGCGCCCATCGCCGTTTGTTGACTGCTGCGTTAAGCGCACTATAGGAGGCCGCATTGGGTCCAGTTCGAATTGGCTGTCGTGTGGTGGTGTGGATGTTGACGTTGAGTTGTTGTTGCTGATGTCGCTGTTATTGTTGTTTACATTTTCAGTCTGGCCAGTGCGAACATTTTCAGTTCTGTACGGGTTGATAGTTTCGCCTTTTTGAAAATTGATGAATTTTGTTCTAATGTCCTTGTTTTGTTGTCCAGAGAAATGTATGCGTGCTGCGGCCAATAATTCCTTGTCAAGAGGTAAAAGTGAAGGTGGTGTGTTGCGCTGCGTGATGCTTCCAGTTTCGTTGTTGGTGCTGTTACTGTGGTTGATGATGTTGTTGTTGCTACTGTTGTTGTTATTTATGCGGATGTTACTGTTGTTCCTGCAACTAGTAATGTTATTGCTGTTGTTGGTACTATGGTTTTGCTGCTTCCGTTGCTTTCGCCTTTGCTTGGCTTTGTCTTCTTTTTTTTTCTTGTAGACGACGTAAACGCTGCTTTGCGTCATATTGCGACCAGTCACATTTCCATATTTTTTTACTTCCAATGAAGCGCCAGCCAGAAGTTGATTCTTTATTGCTGACGAAGTTCTGATGAGCTCGCGCTGGGTTAGACGATGAGTGCGTTTCCAGCGGGATATTGACGGGTGCAGGTATTCTTTTTGCCATTTCTTCCATGTGAGACTTAACGTCACGCGTAAGGGCAGCACGAGATTCAGCTAGGTCATTTTTAAGGGTAGTAAGTAATTTATTGAGTGAGTCTGTCGTTGCATTTGTAGTTGATGCTATTGTTGCTACTGCTGCTGTTGCTGCCGATTTGGCCACCGCTTCAACAGCTGATGTGGTGTCCGAAGGTGTGTCGAAAAGTGATGACAATGTATTTTTAATTTCAGCTGTACTGGCTTCGTTGCTGCTGGCAATGTTAGAAATGCTTTGGTTTATTTCTTTAAGCATTTTTTCTGCATGCGTTCCGACTGCCGCTGTGGCGTCCGTAGGTGCGTCGAGAAGCGAAGATAATTGATTTTTTATTTCTGTGGCCCTGGCATTGTTGTTACTTGCGGTAATAGAAATGTTATGTTTGATTGCAATTAGGGTTTTTTCTATTTCCTCGAGCGAGTCGACGTGGGTCTTGCTGAGTGTTTGATAATTTGTGAGCAATTTATGGTTTGTTTCCATCGATTTGCCAATATTTTCTGTGATGTTTTTAAGTTGCGCTGTTAATGCCTTCAGGTTGAGCTCCGTCACGAATCTTTCCTGACAGTCTTGACACAGAGGCAGCATAAAGGTGCGAAGGATTTCCTCGTGGTCCCTCCGAGCACCTATGCACGCAGCATGGAAAGTGCGGTTGCAAGTTCCATGGCAACGCCAGAGGAAGTGGCTGTCGCTTTGGGCACAGTTTAATATTCCACACTTCATTGAACAATTTCACTGTTCCACTCGCGTCGTAAATAAGTAAACGAAACGTAGCACAAAAAAAGATTAAACTACTTAAAAAGCTGATGCGCGTTTATCGCGTGGTCGGTTCAAAAATGTTTATAAATAAAAAGCTAAATAATAAAAATGTGTGCTAGAGCGCAGCAAATGCGCGTCCGAACTCTACGGCGGTTTGACGTGATGATGTAATGGGATGTTCATGTTCTTTAGCTAAACTTGCATTTCTTGCCATTCGTTTTAATATGCCACCAATTGCATCGCATGGGCCTTTAACATGAGAAGTCGTAAAAAATGCCACTCTGCATCTACGTTTTTTCTATTTTTATATTGTGAGGCAGCTCCATCAGACATTTATATCGCTTTTTTCAACTGTATTGTTGTTTTCAAAAAACTCATTAATTTGGCAATGAACACCTAAACCGCAACAGTAAGAATATTAGCTTCATCATAATATCGGAAGTACTCCATCATGAGTACTTCTGATATTATGATGAAGCTGATATTCTTGAGTGTTCCAGCTTCTGAATAGTAAACAACGAAGGGATAAATGGTGGCTTGACTATTATTCCAATAACTACACGAATCACAAATTGATAAAGACGTATCAAAATGAGCTTGACTGTTCAATATTTTTAATTTTGCAATAACGTTTTCGTTTAATTTGCGTAAGCTTGATGAGCACCGATGATCAGGAAAGGTTTACAGCATTTGGGCTTGGTGTATTCCATTTTCACTTTATTCATCATCACAAAATGCAAACTGTTACTAACACATCTGGAGTAGTGCAATCGTATTTATATACGAAAACAGATATTATAGGTAACCCAGTAGTTATTGGTTGCGTACTTTACAAACAGTTATTATTAGTAAACAAGTAGGTAGTGTTGCACCAAAAAGATATATTACAAAGGAGTGGCAGATAAGTTTTCAAAATGCGATCGGAGGTGGCGAGTAAAAAGTTCACAACAATTGTTTACGTTCGGCATTCAGTGCGGATTTTCGACAAATTGTTCTTTTTAGTTTTTTCAACGATCTACGGTTACCAAAAACGCGAATGCCATCGTGTGTAGATTTATCATGTGGTGTTTCAGTTTACCAAACCAAAAAGTTAGGCATAAGCATCCATGCTTTTCCCAAAAATCCCGATGTTGAGAAACGCTGGCGTTTGTTCTGTCGGGTAAAAGTTTTTCCCGCAAAGTTTTAAATTTGTTCACAACATTTTCGCGGAGGATTTCGAGCATAGGTTCCAGGTTTATGGATTCCCGACGCATTCAGCATCGGAAGGTAATGTTTCAATTTTCCATTCGTAGCTGTCTAAAAGTAATTGTTAACGTTTCAGCTGCTCAAGAATTTTTACACCTCACGGACGGTGCGAGCGAAGGCTAGATTCGTGCATGGTAGCAAAGCTTTTAAGACAACACGAGTCAGATACACCAGCTGAAGAATGCGCTCCTTAGGCCGAACAGGTTCAAAACACCAGCGAGAGCGTTTTTTTCGATTGAGGTCGACGGTGGCTTGATGAATGAAGCGAGTCAACCAATCTCTAGATCTACTAACAACGATATTCAACAACAGATCAATTGTCAGAATGAAACTAGAAAACTCAAAGACCTGCGATCCATCATTGATTAGAATCCATCTATTGATTGTGTCACACACATAACCCCGCAGGAGGTTCTAAACATTGTAACATATGGGGAGGCCAAAATAAGAAAATCGGAATAAATGATAATAAAAGTTTATGGGAACTTTTCCACATTTGAACCCTGCCCAAAATAGTAACAATATTCAAGACAATACATGTTGTTTCTGATATTATCACAATACAACATAATTCCATATGATTTCAAACAAAATCCATATATTTTCCTATGCCAAACTATATTCAATTGGTTGTTGTGACGTCACGATCTCAGCACTCGAAAAATGTTACTATCCAACACTTGCAACCACGCTCATCTGCCGCTCCTTCGTATATACCTTATTGGTGTTGCACGACAAACATATTTTGAAGTAGAATACTTCTCTCAGGAAGTTCGGCTACATAGGGATGTGAAATGAAAATCTAAAACCGAAAAAAGTGAAAAATATGTCCAATTTCAAATGCTAATAAATCGGTTAGTATTCGATGGATTTCCTTCGTTCTTCCAGCAATAGATTGGAAAATCTTCTAAGATTCTTCCCAAAATAAGATAATTGTAATTTTATTATTCACACTATTGTACTATTGAAAATAGTCAAGCCTTGTCAAAACGAAAAATTCGACCTCTGATTGGTCGTTATATGCTTGCTTCCCAAGCACGGTCGACAGGATCATTTACCTTGCAATTGAAAACATGCTATTTGGCCTATATAAAAGCCTGTTTCAGCCGGAGCTGCTCATAATAGTTCTAGACAGCGACAACAGCAGTCGTCCTTCCTTAGCAGCAGCACTAGCCCTGTGGTTGGTCACCACGTCTCAGGAGCAGCGCGGTTTTTCTCAGCGTGTGTCGCCAGACAGCCATTATTCCCCCCGTGTTGGGGCAGCATGATGATTGCCATCAGGAAATCCAATTTCGGAAATCGAAATGCCTTTTTTAAGGCAAATAAACAAGTTATTGAAAGTTAATAATTTTTGTCAACGCAAGCAAGCATTCTGTATTGCATCCTAGGAATTCAAATTTGTCGCACCCGTCTTATATACTGAATGTGAAAAAGCTTCCACAGTGCATGTTGTCCGTGTTTCTTAATTCCCCCCATTGTTAGGGCAGCTCAAAGGTTGTAATTAGCAACCGATTTTGAACCGCAACATGCTTTTTTCAAGGCAAATAAAAAAATAATTGAAGGTTAATAATTTTCTGCCATCAACACAAGCAGACATTCTGTGCGGGATGCAATCAAATTCTGTTGTAGTTGTCTAATTTTCACTTTATTTAGTAAACCCCCCACTGTAGGGGCAGCGCAAAGGCTGCGATCAGCATTACCGACATTGAATAATAAACTGCCCTGTTAGTACGCATTCAAAAAAGCAGTTGGTTCGACTATGCAGAGCTAATATGAAGTCGATTCAATCAATCAGCATAAACAGAATTTTGTCGTCTCCCAGCTGCCAAGTTGTAACATGATGCAACACGCAACAGTAAGCAAACGAAATCGCTTGATGTTACAAACCGCAATAAGATAAGGGTTAAAACCGTTGCGTGTGTGAGAGTACCATCGGTGTTTATTCGCTTGATACAAAAATCAAATGCGAATTGTGGAATAATTCGTCTAAGGAATATGAGGAAATGGTAAACCTGAACTGAAGGGCGTGGCCTATTACGTAGCACCCTACGGCTATAAAAGAGTGTTTCTGGGAAAACTAGCTACATTCATTAGTCGGAAGGTGAACTGGATGGACCGTACACAACGTTGACAGCAGTAACAGCAGATATCGGCACTCAGCAGTAACAGACCATAGCAGCCGGTTCCGCCTGTGGTTGCCTTCAAATTAAACAAATCACTTGCCCTGTGGTTGGTCATCACGTCTTTGGAGCAGAGCGGTTCTTCTCAGCGTGTGTCGCCAGACAGTCATTATTCCCCCCGTGTTGAGGCAGCATGATGATTGCCATCAGGAAACCCAATTTCGGAAATCAAAATGCCTTTTTTAAGGCAAATAAACAAGTCATTGAAAGTTAATAATTTTTGTCAACGCAAGCAAGCATTCTGTGTTGCATCCTAGCAATTCAAATTTGTCGCACCCGTCTAATTTACTGAATGTGAAATAGCTTCCACAGTGCATGTTGTCCGTGTATCTTAATTCCCCCAATGTTAGGGCAGCTCAAAAGTTGTAATCAGTAACCGATTTTGAACCGCAAAATGCTTTTTTCAAGGCGAATAAACAAATATGTAATTGAAGGTTAATAATTTTCTGCCATCAACACAAGCAGGCATTCTGTGCGGGATGCAATCAAATTCTGTTGTAGTTGTCTAATTATTACTTTCTCGTTATTTAGTAAACCCCCACTGTAGGGGCAGCGCGAAGGCTGCGATCAGCATAACCGACATTGAATAATTAACTGCCCTGTTAGTACGCATTCAAAAAAGCAGTTAGTTCGACTATGCAGAGCTAATATGAAGTCGATTCAATCAATCAGCATAAACAGAATTTCGTCGTCTCCCAGCTGCCAAGTTGCAACATGATGCAACACGCAACAGCGAGCAAATGAAATCGCTTGATGTTACAAACCGCAATAAGATACGGGTTAAAACCGTTGCGTGTGTGAGAAGCACCATCGGTGTTTATTCGCTGGATACACTATCTACTGTCTACTGAACGCAATAATCTGCTTACATGCGACACGGGGACGGGAACATTTTCTTCAACCAAGCTGCACAACACGACACAAAACATGTTATTTTGTTGCTTCAATGAGAGTGCTATCGGTCCGGCTCGACAGAATGTTCACAAGAAATCATTTTTGTGCATCCGTGCTACGAAACTGAGGAAAAACTTCAGAAACTGAAAAAAGAAATGGAGCTTATCAAATGATCGCTCTAAGCCGGAATGATGTCACACATATTTTTCAAGTTATATCATTCCACCACGTACGAAAAATAATTCATTCCTATTTTCATCCCTATATAAGAGCCTGTTTTAGTCGAAGCCGCTCACAATAGTTCTGAACAGCGACGACAGCAGTCCTCCCTTAGCAGCAGCGGGAGCGAGCAGTGGGTATCATCGATAGCGGATAGCGGCCACAACTGTGGCATGGCTGCGGATAAGCGTAGCAGTTTCAGCGGATCTCACCATCGATAGCAGCAGGGCCAGCAGATGCAGGTACAGCGGATACAAATGGCGGCCACAACTGTGGCATGGCTACGGATAACGTTGCAGTTGCTCAGCAGTTGGGCCAGCGTGTAGCGGCCACAACTGTGGCATGGCTATGCATAGCGTAGCTGTTGCAGCGGGTATATCAGCATCGATAGTAGCAGGGTCAGCTGATGCAACGACACTCCCTTCACTAAAATGCTGTTTCAGTGTGGTAGCGGGAAGCATCAGCAGCAGGCTTGCATGAAGTGAATACATCAGCCAGCAACTTTCTCTAAGGCCTCTGCCATAGTAAACGCGAAAAGCGGCGCGAACCGATTCGCTCGGCCGTAGGTTAATGTACAGCTCTACTGATGGCTGTACATTAACCTACAGCCTAGCGAATCGGTTCGCGTCGCTTTTCGCGTCTATTATGGCAGAGGACTAATGGGAAAGTTGTATCATTTTGTTCAGAAGAATATTATTATCGGTAATATTACAGAGATGCGATTGCGTAAATCCGATTTTGAATTGAACAATTGTTCTTTTGAGAACAAATAAAACACTTATTTGAAGAGTTAATAGCTTCTGGTACCAATAGCAGTATAGTGACAGCCTCAGCGGTAGATGCAGATGCAGCCGGTACTTCCCTGAGGCCGATGTTAAGGTAAATGGGAGCAGCACGGCGAAACAGTTCGGGTTATGCTTAGACGCGCGTCATTTTTCGTTGTTGATATTCCCCACATGAAACGACGCGCTTTCGTATGATAGCGGTGGTTTTAGCGGTAGATGCATTTGCCAACACTTCCTCCAGGAAAGCCGTGTCTAGTTTTCAATGTGAAAACACCTTTCTCATTGTGTTGACCGTGCGCCTTAGTCCTCACTATCAAGGTAACACAGAGATGTAAGATAAACACTACATCCTATGATAAATTGAACAATTGTCGTTATAAGGACAACAAATGAATTAATGAAGATTTAATTTTGAATCAGAATACTTCTCTCAAGAAGTTCGGCTACATAGGGATGTGAAATGAAAATCTAAAACTGAAAAAAGTGAGAAAAATTTCAAATGCTAATAAATCGGTTAGTTTTCGATGGATTTCCTTCGTTTTTGCAGCAATCGATTAGAAAATTTTCTAAGATTCCTACCAAATGCATGAAATGGCAATTTTATCATTCGAACTATTGTACTATTGAAAACTCTTAAGCCTTGTCAAAACACAAAATTCGTCCTCTGATTGGTCGTTATACCGCGCTTTCCCAAGCACGGTCGGCAGAGTTCTGGACCTAGTAAATTGGGAATGCATCGTTTGGCCTATATAAGAGCTTCATCAGATAATAAACAAACATTTCATCGGATAATAAATTGAACAACTGAAATTTGAAGAACACAAATGATTATTTGAAGAGTTAATATTTTCTCGTTTTGCGCTATAATCCAAAGTTAATTATCTTCATCTACATGCATACTCTGATTATTATTACGTGTTTGCGTCGCTTAGTGTTTGGCTACGGTCATGCAGAACGCAAATAACGGCGCGATGCGATTCGGCAAGACGAAATCTGTTGAAATGTATAGCTCTACTTCGCCTTAAAAAGAGCTGTACATTTCACCACGGTGAGGCGAATCGCATCGCGCCGGCATTCGCATTCTGCATAACCGTAGCCTTTGTTCCGTTCCCGTTTAATGATGTCGTATTGAATGTGCATATTACAATTCGGCAGCACTTCAACTTCTCATTTGCACAAAAATTAAAAATATTCAATAAACTTCATTCAAAATATCAGACAAAAAGAATTTACAATACTGCCAATGAACGGTCAACGTTTATTTACTAGAAAAAATGACTGACACGCAAGCAGCCGGGTTATCTTTCTTGTAAAAGTATTCTACTTCAACCTTGCGGTCGTGGCTTTGTATACAACCTTCTTGTGATTTTTCATTTACACATGCTTGAAATCTGCTGTATTAGTTCAACGCACTATACATTTTCTGCCGTCTCACAAACACTGGAAGGCTCAAGGAACCATTTAGTTAGGGGTGAGGTGCTGGAGTAACAAGCCAGTCGTCATACGTTATAATCTCGGCTAAGAGAGACGACCGTTAGAGTCAATTTGTCTCCCTTCTCATTCGCACTGATTAGGGCTTCAACAGTAAGTGGCGATCAAACATCAAAACAACCACTACTTTACAGGATCCACGTATAATGTCATTTATGGCTGAGTTTGTTTCAAAGTTATGTACCGAATTCTTCACAATTGATGTAAAAATATTCTTTAAAAAGAAACAAGGTTTGAATCTTAGGTTACAAATCGCCAACAAAAACCTACAAAGCCCAGGGAAGGAAAAAACTTCAAATTACTAAAAAATATTTTGAAAGCCAGAGAAGTCAAGAATGATTCCAATAAAATTTTATATGTTAACTTGAAATAGGCAAAAACTAAACTATGATAAAAAATATCTTAAACCTGTAACAAGTAACGCCTCCACCAACCACGCTGGATCTGGGTTCGAATCCCAACGCCATAGGTGTCGATGGTTGTGTGGTGACTAGAGTGGCCATTTTTGTAACATCATGCGATTTCGAAGAGCGCCGGGCGGAAAAAGTTTCCTTTTTACTCCAAAAATAAGCCATGAAAATTTGAAGTTGATCCGAGTTCATTTAATGGACCCACAAAACGCTTATATTAAAAAAATAGATTCTCATAAGAACTGTTGTTTTTTATCTCTTTTTGAAGTTTTTTGTCTTAGTTTCTTAAAATAGTTGTATATTTTATTTTATTTATTTATTTCGTCAATCATAGTAGACTACATCTTAAAAACTATTGCTAACATCACAAATATAGTTATGTAATTCTAGTGTTTAATATTTTTCTAAGAGCATTTCGTGACATCGTTAAATCAATAACTTCACAATATTTATTGTAAAGACTCATCATACTATTAACTGGCCCGGCCATGGCATATTCTGTTCTATAAGAATTTAATACGAAAATTTTTCGCGTTCTTAATGAGCGTGTAGGAGCATAAAAGTTGAGTTTTCCAAGCAAATTTTCCGAACTTATGCGTTGTGAAACTAAATCGTTGACAAGAGTTACCGAAGCAATTTCTCTTCTTTTTTCAAGCGTTTCTATATTAATAAGCATGCAACGCGATTCATAACAAGGGAGAGGAAATGAATTCCAACCTAGTTTTCTTAGTGCATATAACAAAAACTGTTTTTGTACGGATTCGATTCTATTGGAATGGACGTCTTGATAAGGCGACCAAACAACACTACAGTATTCTAAAATAGATCTAACATATGTAACAAAGAGAGTTTTTATAGTGTACGGGTCAACGAAATGATAACTGAACCTTTTTATAAAACTTAGCATACTGTTGGCTCTATTGATGATCGTATTGTAGTGATCAATGAATGTTAACTTAGAATCCATAATTACTCCTAAATCTCTAATTTTATAACACCTTTCTACAACTTGATGTGCAAGAGTGCAACTGGCATGTTCAGGATTTCTTTTTCTTGTGTAGGATATAATATTACATTTTTTTACGTTGAGATCAAGAAGACTTTTTTTACACCAAATGTAGAAAATGTCAACCTCTTGTTGGAATTGTTGGATGTCTGATTTGTGTTTTATTTCCATGTACAGTTTCATGTCATCGGCATATATCAATACTTTGAGACGATTCAACACAAGGGTAACGTCATTAACAAATAAAATGAAGAGCAAAGGGCCTAAATGGGAGCCTTGTGGAACTCCAGATGTCACTTTTACTGGTACAGAAAGGTGTCCCTTAAACCTAACCGTTTGTGTCCTGTTCGTCAAATAAGATTCAATCCATTTAAGTAGGCCTGACTCAAATCCCAGTTTTTTTAATTTGAACATAAGCATGGAAATATCTACTCTGTCAAAAGCTTTACTAAAATCCGTGTATAGAGTTTCCACGAAGTTGCCTCTGTCCATAGACGCAAGAGAGAAATCAACAAATTCAAGTAAGTTGGTAGCCGTAGACCTCCCTTTGTAAAAACCATGTTGGTTACACGGTATGCGATTCTTTACCTGATTAAATATTTTTTGGTTTACGATAGCTTCAAAAAGTTTAGGAATACATGATATTATTGCAATGCCACGATAATTTTTGATGTCAGATCTCTTACCTGACTTGAAAATCGGTATAAGAAAAGATTTTTTCCAGACTGATGGAAACTGTCCGGACGTAAGGGATAAGTTGAAAAGCCAAAACAAGGGTTTTACGAAGGCAGGAGCAAGATTTTTCATGAGTGAGGGTGGAATTCCATCTGGACCTGGTCCTTTTGAAGCGTCCAGTTCTTTTAGTGTTGCGAGGATTTCTTGAACAGTTATTTGCTTAATAGATACGTTATTTATTTGTTCATGCAAGTGCGAGAAATACTCAAAGTCCCTGACTTCGTCGCTATTTTTATAAACGGTTTGAAAAAAACTCGCAAACTTGTTGCAGATTTGCTTTGAGTCAGTACTGGCAAAGTCTTCATATTGCATGCGAGATGGGAAGTTATTAGACTTCATTTTATAGTTTGCAAATTTAAAAAACTGTTTTGGGTCTGATTTAATGTTATTTTCCACCCTTGTGTTGTAGTTCTCATACGCAATAGATATTTTAGTATTCAGTTCATCACAAATGTTCAAATATTTGTCCAAATTTCTTTGGTCTTTAAGTTTTTTGTGAGTTTTATGAGCTTTTTGTTTCCTATTCTTTAAATTTTTGATTTCTCTGGTGAACCAAATGGGATCTTTTGAGCTAACCGTTTTCTTTTTTGATTTTGGTACAGTTGAGTCTAGAACACTATACAGTGATGATAAAAAATTATCAACCGCTTTGTTCATATCTATTTCATTTTTTAGAAGTGATTGCCAGTCGATGTCAGTTAATTTACGATTGATTAGTTCAAAGTTTGCTTTAGTGAAGTCATATTTATATTCAGGCTCATGATCAGAGGGTCGTGATCTCTCGGTATCAATCATTAGCGAGTACTCAATTGCAGTATGAAATTTTTCATTTTTCCATAGGGGATATTCTGCTTTGTCAACACTAAAATCTTCCGTGCAATTGGTGAATAAAAAGTCTAAAAAACAGTTTTGCTCATTCCGGATTGAGTTTACCTGATTTAATCCAAGTTGACTAAAACCGTCAAAAATAAATTGCAGAGTTTCGTTTTCTCCTACTACAGGAAGTAAAAGCGATTCATTATCATCGTTTACAATAAAATCAGCATCATTTTGATTGAAATCTCCATATATATGAATTTTTGAGTTAGTGTGGGACTCATCATTCACTAATTCTACCGTCCTTAAAAATTTTTCATATGATTGCTTTTTGGCAAAGTGGGGTGGAAAGTAAACAGATACGAAAATATGGATTTCACCCTTCAACAGAACTTTAACCCAGACATCTTCAAATTCGGCATGTTTCTGGGTTATGATTTGCTCAGAATCATGCTGAACCCCAACAGCCACAAGCACTCCTCCACCTGATTTCTTATCAGATAGTGATAAATCACGATTGCTCCTGAACACATTAAAGGAACTGTTGAAAACTTCTTCACTTTTAATATCTTCGTTCCAGTTCGTTTCCGTTGCTAAGATGATTGAGTATGAACATCCACTTATTCTGTTATTAATGTGATTAATTTTGAGTGCACTGCGCATCCTGTTGAAATTCTGAGCATAAATCAAAACTTCATTGACTACTGGCGTTGTTTTTTCTTTCTCTGAGCGTCACTGATTTTGAGAGCACGAATGCTTACAATAACATCCATCACACGGGAAACTTGCTGATCTGAAATTATTGTTATTGTTATAGTTGTGGCTGCCAGCCAAATGGTAAGGACACGATACAGCTGAAGAGGTCGCGGGAGTCGTTAAGTTGAGCGGGCTCGTTGAAACGGTAGGCATGAAAGATGATTGTGACTCATTATTCGCTGGGTACGGATTAAGTATTTCGCCTCGTTGAAAAGAGATATGCTGGAGATTAGGTGGGGGTCGAGAAAATTTATCCTTCGCTGCAGCAAGAAGCACACGGTCTGGTGGTAGTTGGTTGTAGTAGCTGTTGTTAAGATTCCTGTTAAGATTGAGGTAACGATTCGGGATTTGATTGTTGTTATTATTGATGCTGTTATTGTTGTTGTTGGAGTTGTTAATGTTGCGGTTGTTGTAGATGTTATTATTGCGATTGAAGTTATTATTGTTGCGGTTCTGGTGGTTGTTGTTGCTGCGGTTGTTGTTGATGTTATTGTTGTGATTGTATTTGTTATTGTTGCGGTTCTGGTGGTTGTTATTGCTGCGGTGGTTGTAGATGTTATTGTTGCGATTGTAATTGTCATTGTTGTTCAGGTGGTTGTTATTGTTGCGGTTGTTGTAATTGTTACCATTGCGGTTGTTGTTGTTAGTATTGTTGTTGTAAGCCTGTTGTCGTCGATTCCTCCTTCTTCTGGCTGCATCTGCATTCTTCAACTGTACCAAACGACGCCTTTTACGTTCATCATAATCTGTCCAATCCGTTTTCCAAACTTTTTTTGAACCTAGAAACCGCCAACCTGAATTATTGGCATTATCCAAATTAAGTTCTGTTGCCAAACTTGGAAGTGAAACAGGTGAAGCTATTGGGGGAGTGGCAACACTCGCTGACTTAGATCTTAGTTCTTCGATGCAGGATGACAGAGTTTTAAGCTCATCTACAATGTTTATCTCTAACGGATTGGTTTGTATTGTACAGCTGGTTGCTGTTTCTACAAACAGCTGTCCTAACTGAGAAAGTTCGTTATTTATGCTGGTCAGCGATTCCGTTAATTCGTTCCGAAGTTCGTTCTTGAATTCCGAAAAAGCAATGTTAACGAGCTGCGTCAGGTGATTTTTAAGTGTAGGCATAACACCAGCCACACTGTTGGCTTTGATGTTTGACGTTAGCGCTTGGTTTATTTGTATAAGTGACTTGTCGATACCCTCTAGAGTTTCTGGAATTGTGCTTGGTTGTTCGAGTTGGGTCACAAGTCGATGAATCACCTCTGTATTATCATCAATCAATTTCGTCAGCTTGTTCTGCTGTTTGGTCAACGTGTTCAATTCAAACGATGCCGTTACTAAAAGTTGGCAGGAATCGCAGCACGGTAGCAGAAATGCAGTTGGATCTACGGCTGGTTTATCTTGTTTGTCTTGTTTGTCTTTTTTAACGATACGCAGAGAACTTCTGCTTTTAGCAACTACTTCGGGGGGGCACGATACTCCCACACAGGAGGCATGGAATTTTCGATTACACCCTCCAACACACGACCAGAACACTTCGGCACCGGAGTCTTTCGCGCAGACTTCGCAAATTTGATTCATTTTTACCGACACAAAAACACAACAAGCAAAATGAAAACTAAGCGAAAAACAATAATTTGATTTAAATTCGCGCGTGGATAGGAGCTAACAACAAACACGTCCAACTTGGTTGACGACTGACGAACTTTTGCGTCGAAATACTCTTCAATTATAAAATCATATCATTAGGGACATTCATATATTGCGTAACGCTAAATTATAGCAATTTTAAACACCTCCAACCCCTACCGCAATTTTGCATGAGGGCCTCGCGCAATGGAACTCTTCGTTGAATATCCCCTTCTTCTTGGTACGTTACGTAATAAATGCATGACCTCTCATATTCTTTAGAGGTTTTGAAACTGGCATTCAGTGATTATATCCTCAATCGTACTTCATTGCAGCAACTGCGGCAATCGGATTGGTAAAGCAAAATTATTAAAATTATTAAGAACTTTTTGTATGGATTTAATGTTATTTTTAGTATTATTATTATTATTATTGAAACAGGTCAGCACTAGTGATCTGAATACACTAAGACGGTGAATTTTATCAAATACGATCATTTCCTGTTGATCGAATAGCAATTCTCATGAGTTTCAATGAAAGTGCAAAGTTCTTGGGCGCGCTTAAAATTGATTCAAGCTACGGCAAAAATATCGCCTAAGAAGTTCATAATACACTAATGGATTGAAATATTTCGGCAAAGTTTCGAAAACTAACCAATATTACTTGTCCTCTTAATTTCTATGAACTTTTATGCAAAATATATTACATGGCAAGAGCATCGGACCTTAAACACTTGTCTTTAACCGTTTTACAAGAGCATCAAACGAAATCAACTCATTCACAGCCAATCAACTCACTCACAGCTTCAATGATCCAAAAGTTCTGATCATTGACCATAAATTGCATTCAAGACATGTCCCTGTTGGTAGTCAAACTTCACATTCTGGTGTTTTTCGGATGTCAAATGTATTAATCAAGTTATGAATTCTCTACGTGATTCTTTCGCTTATGCCGAAATTGATAGTAGTCTCAGACGCTGTAACTGAAAAGATGAAGAATCGCGGTATTTAAGCCCAGAATAAGTTGGATTGGCCTGATATCCCGTTTGAAATTAAACAAAAAATGATCGGGCGATTAAAAGCGAATGGTCCTTAAGGTGAAACGGTAATGAAACCACAAACAGCCAATTTCGAATCACCACTTCGAATTTTCAGAAGCACATGACTCGGAAATAGATGTTGCATTCCCTGTGAAAACGCTATTTTATGTTTGCTTCACCGCAGCAAACATGAAATAGCGTTTTCACAGGTGACGCATTAACTGTTACCAATTCTTGGGCCTTTGAAAATTCAAAATGGTGACTGGAAGTTGGCCATTTTTACTTTCAATACCTAATGTTAAATTTATGAAAAATTCTAACCATGTTTCAACACATAATTAAGACGAATTTCAGTTTATACTGCATGTTGGTAATTTATACCTAAAAAATACATACCTCATTCAACATACAACCGTTTTAACAAACACCGAAAGTTATAGATTTTTTTTAAACTTAAATTGGGGTGATAATATTACTGTTTTATGAAAATACAAGTGTATTTGAATAAGTTTATCGAGAGATATATGTTAAAAAAAAAACTTCATACAATTTTCATGTAAATCGATTTCTCAAATATAAGCGCTTTGTGGGTCCATTAAATAAACTCCGATGAACTTTTAATTTTCGTGGCTTATTGTAGAGGTCAAAAGGAAACTTTTTCAGCCCGGCGCTCATTAAGATCGATAGTTTCAAAACCGGCCATACAAAATATGGCCACTCTAGTGGTGACGTTATTCACTCACAACCAACCAAAACTGATCTAGATTCAATCCTCCGGAGATTTTCTGAGGCGAAAAATCTCTGGGTTCTTCTATCGCATGGGAAAGTGAAGCCGTTGGCACCGGTCCGTCAATCAACGGATCGTTAGTTAAGATTCTAGTTGGAGTCTCATCCCCGGGTGTCGGTGATTGACATAATAGTGGCAGAAATAGACCATCAGAAAAGAGGCAAAAATAAAAAAAATATAACCTAACCCATTCCCGGCGGATGATGCCATATGGCATTACCTGACATTCAAACTTTGATTTGAGTTCAACAAATATACTTGAAAATTTACACGATGAAACTATTCAGCATCGTTAGAGAATAGATCGATGCTCAATATGCAATACAGTTTATGTTAATTATGCATATAGTTGATTAGTAATAAGAGTTTAAAGTTCATTGTTTGAGGTAAAAACTGATTTTTCTCCACCGATAATCGGTTAAGCTTAAATTTGCTTGAGAAAATGTCTTGAGGCAAGAAATTTCAAAAAGTGATTTTAAAGAATTTGCGTTTCAAAAACCAGATGCAACGAAAATAATTTAAAATTCAATTCAAAATTTATTAAATAGTATTCTAGAGGCTTAAAATGCAAAGGCCTGTCTTCGTTTTTTTTTCTCAAATTGCTTGCATACCCCTCTACAATCAGAAAGACATATTTTTCAAATAAAAAAGGCAAAACTACAAGGGCCATTGCGGAAATTATTCGCCTAAAATAAACCTGGAACAATACCACGTAAGGATAACAATGGTATCAAATCAGGACAATAACTGAGCCTCAAGAGATCCTTGAAAAAACGGAAAAAATATTTTGAACGACAAAAATACACACAGTTGTTCATAATTCAGCTCACAATTGCCATGAAACGTTTACAGAGACTAGAAAAAGAGAAAAAATATGTTCAAATGTTTCTAAAGTTCTTCGATAAAAGTCAGCAATCAGATTTTAATTTAAAGTCAGAAATGCACCAAAAATATGAAAAGAATTCAATGATATTATAGAAGTAATAAATTCAAATTTTTTTAAATAGATTTTTGTTGAAAATTCTGAAATCTAGAACGCGGAATCAGAAAACACAAACCAATGCTCTAATTTAGCTTAAAAAGGCAAAAATTGTTTCTAAGTAGCAATAAAATTGTACTGGAGCCTGAAAGAAACTATTAATATCAATTTAAAATCAATTCCAAAATTGAATCTAGAAAAGTGTGTGAACATTAGAAAATGGGTAATAATTAGGTTGAAAATGCAAAAAAATAATTCTTTATATTTATATTTATTCCTAAACAAATTTAAAATTGCCAGAAACTGCTATCATTGCAGATTCAGGCAAGGCGAAAAACTATCTCGATTCGTGGTCAAAAAAAGATGCTCTAATTATTTTTCAAAACTCTGAAAAATAACTAGAATGTTTCCTCTCATCACCTAAAAATGACTATGAACAAGTTATCAGGAAACAAAAAAAAAATAATAAAAAAAATTTAAAGTCAATTCAATAAAAAAAATTAAAGTCAATTCAATTTAAAATTATGTTTTAAAAGAGAAAATGAGCTCAGAATTGGGAATTTAGCTAAAAAACATTGCTAAACTTTAGTCTGACGAGAAATCAGAAAGAGGAACCCTAGAAAAGATTCCAAATTGAATTTAAAAAAATCTACAATCATATTTGAAATTCAATTTTGAATTAGTGGAAAATGAATTTTTATATTTTATTTTTAAATGAGCACTTTGAATAAGGCCAAAAACCGTAACAAAACTTAAAAACAATTAATGAAATTTCACAAGGCTTGAAATGATAGAAAATGATTTGTCGTTTCCGAAGCTCAACAGCAACCAATGAATGAAACTTTGAATTAAATTCCAAATTTGTAAAAATATATATTAAAGGTTTGAAAAAGCAAAAACCAATTCTACAAAACGCAGAAAATCTCAACTAGAGAGTGTAGAAAGTTCCAAATATTGCTTTAGTTAAACAGTTTAATTAAATCAGTAATTAATTTACGTAAGCCTAAAATGACAAAAAATTGTTCCAAAGAACGGTTCAAAATAAATTAAAAATTTATGTGAAAATATTCTGAAACATGATTAGATAAAATTAAGATTTGTCTTAGGATGGTGATGGGGCACATTCGGACATCGTTCATAGGGCACATTCGGACACTTACCAAATTTGTGTTTGATTGTAGTTTATTAACACATATCGATTTAGACTGATTCTCAGTCCTAAAAATGGCTCGGAACTACAAAAGGAAAACCGATAGAGTAAGCATCAACGAAGATGAGCTGGGAAAAGTTTCTAACGGAACGTGTCTTTGAGACACGCTTTTGATACCTGCGGAATTAAAAGAAGTGCCTTGGTCTGTCGTCTGAAAAATCAAAGAAACGAAAAAACGGAAAAATCAGAAAGCTTCTCTTACAAAAACTCAGATCAACAAGTACTTACGAACGTGGAAGGAACGTTTCTAGAGAAATATTTGATCGAAAGTTCCCATATGAATTATGGATTGACGTACCGTATGCCAAGGCGATTGGAAAATTGTTTCTCACTGTTCTGGAACACTTGAATAAGGTTCCAGAAAGCAGCGTAAGTGAAGGAATTTTGCTGTTGCTTGACAATCACGAATGCCATTGTACTTTGAACCAATAAAATATTGCCGAGAAAATGGAATAGTTCTTGTATCCTTACCCCCTCATAGCCAGTTTACTCGATTTTTATTTTATGAAATAAATTTGAAATAAGTTTCGAGAGATGAGATGAGTTTCGAAGTGTGCAAATCATCTGATCTCAGTCTCTGCTTATATGAAGGAAATAGTTGAAAAACAAAAAATTTTCATTAATCTAGAAAAGTTTTTCAACACTGTCCGAAACTGCCCCACACACGGGGCACATTCGGACAAAAAAGCAATTTAGAAAAATTCAAACAAAATCGATCGAAATCGCATCTGCGCACACTGCTAACACGCTTATATGATACTCTGATGTCCAAGCAACAGCCAGGATTAATTCAGATTTTTCTGAATGATAACAAAGAAATATTAAAAATCATGGTAGAAAAAGTGTCCGAAACTGCCCCCCTCTCCCCTACATAATTTTTGTTTCATTTATGGTGTTGTTTATTTTCTTTTCATCATTCAGGACAATTCTGAAAGATTTCCGAACCTGTCGTTAATGGCAAGAGACGTCCTGTGTGTTTCTGCATCGAGTGTTCCACTCGAAAACAAATTTTCTTCGGGGCGGGTCTTCGTCACATCACGCAGAAACAGACTAAGTAGGAAAAGAATCCAGCAGCTACTTTTTCTAAAATATTGGCTTAAATAAATGTTCCAAAACTAGGAAAATTGTAGAACCAGCCTTTTTTGTTACTACACTCCAAATTTTTAGTTCGAAAAAAATAATATAAAAAATACAAAAAAACAAATTGCAAAACTTAGTTTGTATTGTATTGATTTAGTCAAACATTTTTCAACATGCATAAAAGTGTTTATAATAATAACGCTATCCAAAAAACTGGCAACTTTTGTTCCCGGACTTCGGACCGGAACCGGAACGAAGCCAATCGGACCGGACCCAAATCTGACCGGAACGAGCTAGTTCCGTTTCTTTACCGGACCGGAACGCGGACCCAACGTTTTTGTTCCGATGTCGAACACTAGATTTATCTTTATGTTCGACATCGCTACGGTTGGATTGCGCATGAAAGGTAATCCTGGATCCCCACGGTAGTGATCATTTGCCTATCTTGATTGCAATTACCAATTAAACGAATAGCGCACAACCGATTAACACTCCGTACGACCTCACACGAAATATCGATTGTAAGTTATACGAGGAAAAGATTTCACGATCCGTCGAGTCGATTCAAGATCTCCCAACACTTGAAGAATACAACCTCCTCGCGGGCTTGATTCCCGACGCCGCGTTGCAAGCCCAAACGAAACGTATCCCGGCGGACACGGCCTCCCACTCCGTGGTGGGACAAAGAGTGTTCTGATGTCTACGCGGTAAAATCCGACGCGTTTAAGGCCTCTCGGGAGGAAGGCAAACCCGACGACTTCAATCGGTACTCGGAGCTTTAAAACAAGTTTAAAAGCTTGGTCCGAGCAAAAAAACGTGGTTATTGGCGTCGGTTCGTAAATGAAATTTCGAGAGAGACATCGATGAGCACTCTTTGGAACACAGCCCGAAGAATGCGAAATCGTATAACGGTCAACGAAAGCGAGGAGTCTTCAAGTCGGTGGATATTTGATTTTGCCAGGAAAGTATGTACGGACTCTGTTCCTGCGCGAAACATTGTTCGCGATACGTCTCCAAGTCGCGACGCGATAGAATTACCTTTTACGATGGTAGAACTTTCAGTTGCCCTTCTGTCCTGCAACAATAACGCGCCTGGTTTAGATAGGATTAAATTCAACTTGTTGAAGAATCTACCAGGCACGACCAAGAGGCGCTTGTTGAACTTGTTCAATAAGTTCCTGGAGCAAAATATTGTACCGCAGGATTGGAGGCAAGTGAAGGTGATCGCCATCCAAAAACCGGGAAAACCAGCTTCTGATCACAACTCTTATAGGCCGATTGCAATGCTATTCTGAATCCGGAAATTGATGGGAAAGATTATACTCCGTCGTTAAGACCACTAGGTCGAATCAAATGGCCTACTATCAGATACTCAATTTGGCTTCCGCCGTGCCAGAGAAACGAATGATTGTCTTGCGTTGCTTTCTACAGATATTCAGCTGGCGTATGCTCGCAAAGAACAAATGGCATCGGTGTTCTTGGATATTAAAGGGGCTTTTGACTCAGTTTCCATTGACATCCTTTCTGGAAAACTTCACCAACAAGGATTTTATCCAACTTTAAACAATTTTTTTGTACTATTTGTTGTCAGAAAAGCACATGCATTTTGCGCATGGTGATTTGGCAACATTTCGAATCAGCTATATGGGTCTTCCCTAGGGCTCATGTTTATGTCCCCTTCTTTATGATTTTTATGTGAATGACATTGATGAATGCCTTGCAAATTCGTGCACGATAAGACAACTTGCAGATGACAGTGTGGTTTCCATCACAGGAGCCAGAGCTGTCCATCTGCAAGGACCGCTGCAGGTTACCTTGGACAATTTGTCCGCTTGGGCTCTACAGCTAGGTATCGAATTCTCTGCGGAGAAGACTGAGTTAGTAGTTTTTTTCTTGAAAGCGCGACCCAGCTCAGCTCCACTTACAGATGAATCGTGAAACGATCTCTCAGGTTTTAGTATATAAATATCTTGGTGTCTGATCGTAGACGATCTTCTTCGGAGCTTCAGCTTCGAAGTGATAGGTAGTGATTTTAGTTAGGGGGAAGCACGACTGCGTTATTTCTGATAGAATGCAAACTGCACTCAATCTCACAGCTCAATGGTGTAGACGAGAGGGGTTGAGTGTAAATCCATCCAAAACAACTATTGTTCCTTTCACTCGAAAAAGGAAATACATTATTCCTAAGTTGCGATTGGAAGGCACCGATATAATGCTTTCCACTGAAGTCAAATATTTGGGAATCATACTTGACCAAAAACTAAGCTGGAACACTCAAATAGACAAACAATTACCAAGGCCACAAACGCCCTATGGGTATGCAGCAGAGCCATTGGAAAAAAGCTGGGGTCTCAACCCCAGCATGATACACTGGATATATATGAAACAATATTCATACCCAGAATAACCTACGCCTCGTTAGTTTGGTGGCCCAAAACCACTGAAACATCCACTCAAGCTAAGCTAGGTAAAATCCAAAGATTGGCCTGTGCATCGATTTGTAGAGCTATGAGAAGCACTCCATCAAAAGCCCTAGATGCAATACTTCATTTTCTTCCACTTCATCAGGTGGTTCAACTAGAAGCGGAAAAACGTGCTCTAAGGCTAAATCGACAGTGCAACCTGAAAGAAGGAGATCTAACAGGACACCTGAGAATACTGAAAGATTTCCAAATAAATAATCTAATAAAAAGTAAGGAGGATTGGCTGGAGAAGAAACCAAATTTCGAAATTCCTTACAGAACAGTAGAGATAGAACGAGAGAGTTGGCAACAAGGTGCACCCACAATTCGGGATGGTTCACTTTGCTTCTACACAGACACAGAGTATGGTTCCGCGGGTGCGGGATTCACAGGACCAGGAATTAATAATTTTTTTCCCATGGGACACTGGCCAACAGTATTCCAGGCGGAAATATACGCGATAATAGAATGCACGAATACGTGTCTGGAAAGAAATTATCGTCACGCAAATATATGCATTTTCTGTGATAGTCAGGTAGCACTTAAAGCCCTGAATTCTCCTTTCTTCCATTCTAAACTAGTGTGGGAATGCATCCTGTCGCTCCGAATGTTAGCTATGAAAAACCAGGTGAACTTATACTGGGTTCCTGGTCATTGTGGAATCGAAGGAAACGAGAAGGCCGACTTACTAACCAGACAAGGGTCATCTACTAACTTTGTTGGCCCAGAACCTTTCTGTGGAGTCTCCCCGAGCGTTCTAAAAGCTGAACTCGGTGAATGGGAGAAAGCGATAATCAAAGCAAACTGGGATGTCATAAGCGGATTACGACAATCGAAAAGATTCATAGAGCTAAATCGCGAGACGAGCCTCGTGCTGCTCAGATTAAATAAGAAAGACTTGAGGACATTCACAGGTCATATTACAGGGCACTGTCCGAGTAAGTATCATATCAAGAAGATAGGCAAACTTGATGATGGTAAATGTCGCCTGTGTGGCATCGAAAGCGAAACTTCAGAACATCTACTCTGCGAATGCCAAGTATTAATACAACGCAGATTGCGTATCTTTGGTAAGGGACACATAGAACCTACCGAAATTTGGATGGAAAGTCCTGGTGAGGTAATAAACTTCATACGAAGTGCGTTACCCATCTGGGATAAATATGCAATGTAGCAAGGACATCAACTCGCCAAATAGTGATGTACCTGCTCGTACGCACTTAGAGTAAGGTGAAGCATACCACAATAGATCAAACAATGGTCGCAGTGGTTCAGTCTTTTACAAGGGAAAAAAATCTTGGTGTCTGGTTCGACTCGAAAGGTACCTGGGGCTGTCAAATTAGAAATCTGATAAAAAAATGCCAACAAAGAGTGAATTTTCTCCGGACAATAATTGGATCATGGTGGGGAGCCCACCCAGAAGACCTGATAAGGCTTTACCAAACAACTATATTATCGGTTCTTGAGTACGGGTGTTTTTGCTTCCGCGCCGCTGCAAACACCCATTTAATCAAGCTCGAACGATTGCAATATCGCTTTTTACGTATCGCCTTAGGTTGCATGCATTCGACGCATACGATGAGTATCGAAGTCTTGGCGGGTGTTCTCCCATTCCAAGACCGGATCTAACTACTCGTATTTTCCTCAAATGTGAGGTTTAGAACCTCTTGGTAATTGAAAATTTCGATAAGCTAGTTGAACTTCATTCTCAAATCTGTTTCATGAATGTGTATTTTAATCACATGTCCCAAAGTATAAATCCTTCCTCATATAACTCCAATCGTGTCAATTCGTTAGATACTTCTAATTTTACTGTTTTTTTTTTTCGATACATCCATGATAGAAGAAACTCCTGGAATCCCGGATCATTTACGCGTGCAGCAGATCCCTAAAATATTTTTCAATAAATATAAGAACGTCAACTGCGACAATGCGTTTTACGGATCACTTCTCGATGGGTCCACTGGCTTCGGTATCTTCAATAATGATTTAACCGTCTCCTACAAGCTCGATAATCCTGTTTCTGTTTAAGTCGCAGAACTAGCTGCAATTCAGCAAACCCTAGGGATTATCGAAAAAATGCCCACGGACCATTATTTCATCTTTACGGACAGTCTCAGTTCTATGGAGGCTCTCCGATCGATGAAAAATGCAAAGCACTCTCCGTACTTCCTGAGGAAACTACGGGAACATTTGAGTGCTTTACACGAAAAATCTTCTCAGATTACTTTAGTGTGGGTCCCCTCTCATTGTTTCATCCCGGGCAATGAGAAAGCGGACACTGTGGCTAAGGTGGGCGCAACAAACGGTGATATTTATGATAGATTGCCTACGAGATTCCGAGTCGAACAACCAAGCGCATCGGTTGTGTTTATCGGTCGTCTCGTTATATTCGCAAAAAGTAATCGAACAAAAGGCATCGCTTGCCCGGTCCCGGTCTAACGAGTGCTGTGCAGTGCAAAATAAGTCCGCTTTGAAGGTCATCCGCTATTGTTTGCTTTGTTGCTGCGTAGCTGCGCCGTCGCTTCTGAACCGAACGTTTCAGTGTTTAGCTGTGTTGAAGACAACCAGAGCTACAAACAAAGAAGAAAGTGTAAATCCGCACAGCTGCCGGCTGCTGCACCCAACGATTGCGTGACCACATTGTCGAAGACAACTGGAGCATCGCTTAAAATCAAAGAAAAGGTACGTGTTTCTTGTCGGTGTTAGGGCGCTAGCCTTAGCACAATCGAAGTGGATACCTCACTCCCCGATCCTCCGACACCGAACACTCCTGACCCTGTCCCTCCTGCTCTTTCTCCCGCTGTCCACTCTTCAGTTCCCCCTCGTGCCAGGCTCTACCTTGACGAAAGAGCAGGTTCACGTTTCGTTGTATATTTCCGGCCAATAGCAGGACCTAAGTCGAAATCCCTGGACATTATACAAATTTCGAAAGACCTGACGTCACGCTTCAAGGCCGTGACTGAAATAATCAAGGTTAGACCAAACAAGCTCAGTGTTGTGGTCAATGACCTGAAACAGGCCAACGATATAGCTTGTTTCGAGCTCTTTACTTGGGAGTATCGCGTATACATACCGGCCCGAGACGTGGAGATCGACGGCGTCGTGACCGATCCGAGTTTGTCCGTCGAGTGCCTCTTGAAGGATGCTGTAGGCTGTTTTAAAAACAGCAGCCTTCCTGAGGTTAAAGTATTAGAGGTTAAACAATTACGATCTGTGTCGCTCGTCGGCGACAAAAAAGTATTCGCTCCGTCAGACTCGTTTCGTGTCACGTTCGCCGGGTCTGCATTGCCGAGCCACGTCTTAATCCACCGAGTTCGTCTTCCTGTGCGCTTATTTGTGCCCCGTTTAATGAACTGCACCAATTGCAAGCAGTTAGGTCACACAGCCGCCTACTGTTGTAATAAGGCACGGTGCGGTAAGTGTGGAGAGAACCATGCCGACAATTCCTGTAGTGCGAATGCTGAAAAATGTATCCACTGCGGGGAGAATCAGCATGAGCTCTCCACATGCGCGGTGTACATGCAGCGCAAGGATAAATCAAAACGGTCTCTCAAGGAGCGTTCAAAGCGTTCTTACGCTGATATGCTCAAGAAGACCACGACCACTTCTACCATACAGCGAACCCCTTTGATCTGTTGTCTTCAGACGAATCCGACTCTGACGAACCACTAGAGGGAACTTCTTTTGCCGATCTTGGAGAGTCTATAAAGAGGAAAAATCTTTCCTCGCCTAAGCTTCCCAGAAAAGGTCCTAAGATTTCCCAAAGTGGAAAGAACAGTACAACCAAAACTTAAGGTGCTACGGAAAAACCGAAGCAAACCCCTCCTGGGCTTGGCAATTTAAAGTCTCAGAGGGAGTTCCCAGCACTTCCAGGAACATCTAAAACCCCAGTTGCTCCTTTTGCACATCCAGTTGACAAAACTAATGCTGAATTGGTGAATGTTTCTAATATTGTGGACTGGATTTTCGAAATTTCAATATACATGATTCAATTAAAAACTTTCTTACAGCGCTCCTCCCAACAGTTAGATCATTTTTGAAGCAGTTGACTGCCCAATGGCCCCTCCTTGCAGAGATTGTATCCTTCGATGCCTAATTTAACTGCGTATATGAAGGATTCTATCTCTATCTTACAGTGGAATTGCAGAAGTATTTTACCAAAAATCGATTCATTCAAAGTTTTGATAAATAAAAACAAATGCGATGCATTTTCCCTTTGCGGAACTTGGCTTACTTCGAATACTGATATTAACTTCCATGATTTTTATATTATTCGCCTTGATCGAGACACCCCTTATGGAGGAGTACTTTTAGGGATTAAAAAGTGCTATTCTTTCTATAGTATTAACCTCCCTTCGATTCCAGGCATCGAAGTTGTCGCATGTCAAATGACAATACAAGGTAAAGAGCTTTGTATTGCCTCAATATATATTTCTCCCAAAGCATAGGTTGGGCAACGGCTGCTCTTTGATTTAATAGAACTTCTTCCCTCGCCACGTTTGATTTTGGGAGACTTCAACTCTCATGGTGTGGCTTGGGGTTCCCCTTACAATGATAACCGCTTCTCTTTAATCTATAACCTTTGCGATGAATTCGACATGACTATTTTAAACAACGGTGAAATGACACGTATCCCGAAACCACCAGCGCGCCCAAGCGCTTTGGATCTATCCTTATGTTCGACGTCGCTACGGTTGGATTGCACATGGAAGGTAATCCTCGATCCTCACGGTAGCGACCATTTGCCTATTCTTATTTCAATTACTAACGGGTCAACTCGCATGCGACCAATTGACATTCCGTATGACCTCACACGGAATGTCGATTTGAAGTTATACGAGGAAATGATTTCAAAAGCGGTCGAGTCGATTCAACATCATCCACCACTTGAAGAATACAACCTCCTCGCGGGCTTGATTCTCGACGCCGCGTTGCAAGCCCAAACGAAGAAATAACGGCGTAACGATCAAAGAACGGCCTCCCACTCCGTGGTGGGACCAAGAGTGCTCCGATGTCTACAAGCAAAGATCCGACGCGTTTTTGGCCTTCCAGAAGGGAGGTATACCTGGCGACTATTTACGGTATTCGAAGCTTGATACCAAGCTTAAAAGCTTGGCTAAAGCAAAGAAACGCGATGTCTACACGCAAAGATCCGACGCGTTTTTGGCCTTCCAGAAGGGAGGTATACCTGGCGACTATTTACGGTATTCGAAGCTTGATACCAAGCTTAAAAGCTTGGCTAAAGCAAAGAAACGCGGATATTGGCGTCGGTTCGTGAACGAGATGTCGAGAGAGACATCGATGAGCACTCTTTGGAACACAGCCCGAAGAATGCGGAATCGCGTATCGGTCAAAGAAAGCGAGGAATCTTCAAGTCGGTGGATATTTGATTTTGCCAGGAAAGTATGTCCGGACTCTGTTCCTGAGCAAAATATTGTTCGTGATGCGTCTCCGGGCCACGACGCGATAGAATCACCTTTTACGATGGCAGAATTTTCAGTTGCCCTCCTGTCCTGTAACAATAACGCGCCCGGCTTAGATAGAATCAAATTCAACTTGTTGAACAATCTACCCGGCAATGCCAAGAGGCGCTTGTTGAACTTGTTCAATAAGTTCCTGGAGCAAAACATTGTACCGCAGGATTGGAGGCAAGTGAAGGTGATCGCCATCCAAAAACCAGGGAAACCAGCTTCTGATCACAACTCTTATAGGCCGATTGCAATGCTATCCTGTAGCCGGAAATTGATGGAAAAAATGATACTCCGTCGTTTAGACCATTGGGTCGAATCAAATGGTCTGCTTTCAGATACTCAATTTGGCTTCCGCCGTTCCGTTGTCTTGCGTTGCTTTCAACGGATATTCAGCTGGCGTATGCTCCCAAAGAACAAATGGCGTCTGCGTTCTTGGACATTAAGGGGGCTTTTGATTCCGTTTCTATTGACATTCTTTCGGGTAAACTTCACCGACAAGGATTTTCTCCAATTTTGAACAATTTTTTGCACAATTTGTTGTCCGAAAAACACATGCATTTTACGCATGGCGATTTGGCAACTTTTCGCATTAGCTACATGGGTCTTCCCTAGGGCTCATGTTTAAGCCCCGTTCTTTACAACTTTTATGTAAATGACATCGACGAATGTCTGGCAAATTCATGCACGATAAGACAACTTGCAGGCGACAGTGTAATCTCTGTTACAGGAGCCAAAGCTGCCGATTTGCAAGGACCATTGCAAGATACCTTGGGCAATTTGTCTGCTTGGGCTTTACAGCTAGGTATCGAATTCTCTCCGGAGAAGACTGAGATAGTAGTTTTTTCTAAGAAGCATGAACCTGCTCAGCTCCAATCACAATTAATGGGTGAAACGATCTCTCAGGTTTTGGTACACAAGTATCTTGGTGTCTGGTTCGACTCCAAAGGCACCTGGGGTTGCCATGTTAGGTATCTGATGAAAAAATGTCAACAAAGAGTGAATTTTCTTCGTACAATAACCGGACAATGGTGGGGAGCCCACCCAGGAGACCTTATAAGGCTTTACCAAACAACGATATTGTCTGTAATTGAATACGGGTGCACAAACACACATTTGATCAAACTGAGCGAATACAATATCGTTGTTTGCGTATCGCCTTAGGTTGCATGCAGTCGACCCATACGATGAGTCTGGAGGTCTTAGCTGGAGTTCTACCATTGAAAAATCGCTTCTGGAGCCTCTCTTCTCGTATTCTTATTAAATGTGATTCCTGAACCGTCCTGTGATTGAAAATTTTGAAAGGTTAATCGAACTCAGTTCTCAAACCCGTTTTATGACATTGTATTTCAATCACATGTCTCAGAATATTAACCCTTCTCCGAATATTCCAAATCGTGTCAACTTATTAAATACTTCTGATTCTACTGTGTTCATCGATACATTCATGATAGAAGAAATTCGTGGAATCCCGGATCATTTACGCGTGCAGCAGATCCCTAAGATTTTTTCCAATAAATATCGAAACATCAGCTGCGACAATATGTTCTACACTGACGGATCACTTCTGGATGGGTCCACTGGCTTCGGTATCTTCAATAATCATTTAGCCGTCTCCTATAAGCTCGATAATCCTGCTTCTGTTAACGTCGCAGAATTAGCTGCAATTCAGTACAACTCGCACGCTCTCCGATCGATGAAAGATGTTAAGCACTCTCCGTATTACTTGGGGAAAATACGGGAACATTTAAGTGCTTTATCCGAAAAATCGTTTCAGATTACCTTAACGTGGGTCTCTTCTCACTGCTCGATACCGGGCAATGAGAAAGCGGACTCTTTGGCTAAGGTGGGTGCAATAAACGGCGATATTTATGAAAGACCAATTGCTTACAATGAATTTTTCGCATTTGTACGTCAGAATACGATCATCAGTAGGCAAAATTCTTGGACCAGAGAGGAACTGGGAAGGTGGTTACATTCCATAATTCCCAAGGTATCGACGAAACCGTGGTTCAGGGGGTTGGATGTAGGTCGAGATTTCATTTGCGTGATGTCTCGGCTTATGTTCAACCACTATAGATTTGACGCGCATCTCCGTCGTATTGGGCTCGAAGAAAGCGGTATCTGTGCCTGTGGTGAAGCTTATCACGACATAGAGCACGTTGTTTGGTCATACCCTGTTCACCGTGACGCCAGGTCTAAACTTGTAGCTTCCCTTCAGGCCGGAGGTAGACGGCCAGCTGTTCCTGTTCGTGATATCTTGGCGAGCCGTGACCTACCCTACATGACCCTTATATACGTTTTCCTGAAATCCATCCATGCCCCAATCTAGTCCCGTTCCCCTCCGTCTACACCCAACAAAACGACAAGAACACGTTTGAACCTTAAGCACAAAACCAGCAACCAGACCCCGCACAATAGGACCAGGACCCAAGGACTACGAGCCTCTGTCCCAACTCACGACATCGTGGCTCAGCAGAACGAATCCATACATGACATTCGACGATTATCAGACGACCATTGAACAACAAAACACTGATTAGAAAATCCATGCTAGTTTTAAGTTAGACTTAATTTCAGCTCGTAGTCGGCAGCGAGGATAAAAAATTTGCTTTAGCTTCTAAGTCATCAGATATAATTGGCGCCGTTAAACATTAAATTGTATTTGTGCCGTGTCAAATAAATGTTTTGTGAAGAAAAAAAAAATTGCCCACGATGAATTATAAAACTTTCACGTCAGAACACACTTGTCAACTGGCAGGCTTCGTGGGATAAGGGAGAATTGGGAAGGTGGCTACACAGCATCATCCCGAAGGTATCCACCACTGCGTATTGGGCTCACGGACAGTAATCATTGCGTTTGTGGATTGGGGTATCACGACATTGAACACGTAGTTTGGATGTGTGCTGAATTCCGTGACACCAGATCCCTACTTCTGACCTCCCTCAGGGCCCGAGGAATACAATCCTACGTCCCAGTTCGTGACATCCTGGCTCAGCGAAACATAACATACATGATGCTAATTTATGGCTACTTGAAAAGCATCAGAGTGCCCATTTAACAACAAACCGAACCAAAAAAAAATCCTTGCTACACATTACACTTTTTATCCACTTTCACTATATAATTCTATCACTTTTCATTTATCACTTGCATATACGTATTTCAACGCTTACTTAGCGCCTTCGTCAGTGCTTACTTGGACTGTGGAGAAAATAGCGAAGCCCCTAAACTTTTATACCTAAGTAGGTAAACGAATGGGACAAATTTTAACTCAGAGAACGTACGCAACTTGAGTTAGGTAGAGAAATGTGCGGCCTGGTGAATCATGCCTTGTCGGGGAGTTTTAGGTAGAAATTTAAAAAGCCAAGAGAAGTGATTACCCTGATCTCTGTTGAGGAGGGTAGCTGGGTTTTGTTTGAAAATTTCTAAACTTTCTGCGACATCTAATTTCCAAGGGGATGTTACTGATCGAACTAGACTAATGTTGTCGGTAGTCATAGCGTGATCTTCATGAAAAATATGTTCGGCTATGGATCTGAAATGGTGATATATTCCTTTTTCTGAGTCTTTTTTAGCCTTTATAAGTTCTGAAGTATGTTCCTCAAACCGGATGTCTAAATTTCTTTTAGTTTGGCCAATGTAAACTATATTACAATGTGGACATGCAACTTTATAAACACCCGCCCTATGCAACTTGTCAATAGTGTCTTTAGTAAACCCCAACCTTGTTTTAATTTGATTATTTCTACTACTGTAGATAATATCGATACCCAATTTTCTAAATTTTTTACAAAGTTGACGTGTAAAATTGACGTCATATTCAACCACTACTCTTTTCCGATCTTCTGTTAGTGGTGTGAGTGTTGTGTGGGATTTCCTATGTTGGATTCGTTTCTTTTTATCATAAATAGCTTGTATGGTTCTTCTATTATATCCATTCTGCTCACCAATATCAAAAATATATTCCATTTCGTTTTTTTTAACCTTCATTACTGAGAGGCAAAGATTCCATACGGTGGATCATATGGTAGAAAGAAGCCATTTTATGCTGGAAGGAGTGGTTAGAAGTGTTAGGTATTACCCGCTTAATATGTGTGGGTTTCCTAAAGATTTCTAATTCAAAGTGGTTGGAGTTTTTAACAGCGACTACTTCTAAAAATGGAAGCCTGTTGTTTTGTTCAATTTCCAAAGTGAACTGGATATTTTAATGAATACCATTCAAAATTCCCAAAAAACTTTCCAAGTCCTCCTGTTGTAAATTACAAAAAATATCATCAACATACCTCCACCAACGATCTGGTAAGCAGTCTTTTTTCATTTAGTTTATTTTCCAAATGTGCCATGAAAAGCTCACATAAGAAAGGTAAAAGCGAATTCCCCATCGGTGCTCCTTTTGTTTGTTTGTAAAATTTCCCACGAAATGAAAAATAATTGTCTTCCATGCAAAGTCGAGATAACTTCAAGTAACTACGTACTTTAGTTTTACAAGGGTTGTCACATCGTTAGGAGAGAAGCCAATCTTCCAAAAGATTTATAGCTTCTTTCACTGGAAAACTCTCAACAAAAGTGCTGTGACATCAAAAGAACCATTATCTCGCCAGTGTTGCTACCCCCCGATGATTTTAAATTTTCAACTAAATCTCCTGTGCTCTTAACAGATCGACTAGGAAATTCGTTCGGCATTGATTGAAATTTCTTGACTAACCATTTTGCCAATTTTTCTCTAGCTGCCCCCACCGCAGAAACGTTTCCTCTCATTTCATTATCAGGTTTATGTACTTGAGGGAGACCCTTCATTCAAGGAAGAGAAGGGTTCGAAACACGAAGATTTTTCAAAGCGTCACTAAGAATAGGTTGGCATTCTTTGATATTTTTTTCAAAATTTTTCGCCATGTTGGCAAGAGGGTTGACTCTCTGTTGCCTGTATGGGCCATTATTAATTTTCTCCAACATTTGTTGATCGTAATCATTTTTGTTCGAAATAACAATTTTAGTCCCCTTGTTAGCTTTTAAATAGAAGACAATCTTAATGAGAAAAGCAGGAGTTGAAGTTCTAATTTTAATCTCATGACTTTTGGGAGTCAGTCGATATTTGACACATTGCTTTGGAAAAGCTATGTCTTTATGAATTCTTGCTATTTTCTTCTTCAACCCCAAAAACTTATTTGGCTCAAAAGGCTTAGATGCCATGTTAAAATTTATTAACTTCTGATCGAGCGTCTTAATAGAATATTTACACTACACATTACACTTTTTATCCACTTTCACTATTTAATTCTATCACTTTTTACTTATCACTTGCATATACGTATTTCAACGCTTACTTAGCGCCTTCGTCAGTGCTTATTTGGACTGTTGTAGAGAAAATAGCGAAGCCTCTAAATTTTTATACCTAAGGAGGTAAAGGAATGGGACAAATTTATACTCAGAGAACGTAAACAACTTGAGTTAGGTAGAGAAATATGCGGCTTGGTGAACCATGCCTTGTCGGGGAGTTTTAGGTAGAAATTTAAAAAGTCAAAAGGAGTGAAATATAAATATAAAGAATATGACGTCAACTTTACACGTCAACTTCGTAAAAAATTTAGAAAATTTGGTATCGACATTATCAACAGAGATCAGGGTAATCACTTCTCTTGGCTTTTTAAATTTCTACCTAAAACTCCCCGACAAGGCATGGATCAGCAGGCCGCACATTTCTTTACCTAATTCAAGTTGTTCACGTTCTCTGAGTTAAAATTTGTCCCATTCGTTTACCTACTTAGGTATAAAAGTTAGGGGCTTCGCTATTTTCTCCACAGTCCAAATAAGCAGTGACGAAGGCGCTAAGTAAGCGTTGAAATACGTATATGCAAGTGATAAGTGAAAAGTGATAGAATTAAATAGTAAAAGTGGATAAAAAGTGTAATGTGTAGTGTAAATATTCTATTAAGATGCTCGATTAGAAGTTAATAAATTTTAACATGGTATCCAAGCTTTTTAAGCCAAATAAGTTTTTGGGGTTGAAGAAGAAAATAGCAAGAATTCATAAAGACATAGCTTTTCAAAAACAATGTGTCAAATATCGACTGACTCCCAAAAGTCATTAGATTAAAATTAGAACTTCAACTCCTCCTTTTCTCATTAAGAATATGGAACTGGAATGGATAAATCTAAACATATAAAAATGCGGCTCTGTCTGTCTGTCTGATTCATATTGGCTTGGAAACTACCGAACCGATCGGCGTGAAATTTTGTATATAGGGGTTTTAGGGGCCAGGAAAGGTGACTAAGATAGTTCGAGACCCCTCCCCCTTCTGAAAGGGTGGGATACATACAATACAAATGAAACACAAACTTCTGCACATCTCGAAAACTAACCAAGCAAATGGAACCAAATTTGGCAAGTGGATGTTTTTAGGAGTAACGAATATGTCCTTATTGGTGTGTCGAACCTTCCCTCTTCTGGAAGGGAGGGGTCCCATACAAATGAAACACAAATTTCTGCACATCTCGAGAACTAACCAAGTAAATAGAACCAAATTTGGTAGGTAGGTGTTTTTAGGGGTAACAAATATATCCATAATGGTTTGACACCCCTTCCTATTCATACAAATGAAACACGAATTTCGCACAGCTCGAGAACCAATCTACCAAATACAACCAAATTTGGTATGTTAATGTTTGCAGAGGTAACAAGTATGTCCATAGTGGTTCGACTCCCCTCCCTCTTCTGTGAGGGAGGAGTTCATAACAAATGAAACACAAATTTCTGCTTATCTTGAGAACTAACTAACTAAATGGAACCAAATTTCGCAGGTGATTGTTTTTAGGGGTAACAAATATAATGGTTTGACACCCCTCTCTCTCTTCTATAAGGGAGGGGTTCCATACAAATGAAACTCAAATTACGCACAGCTCGAGAACCAATCAAGCAAATATAACCAAATTTGGCAGTTGAATGTTTTTAGGTGTAACAAACATGTCCATAATGTTTCGACACCCTTCCTTCTTCTGGCATGTCTCCAAATACCATTTCGAAATCCAAGATGGCGACTTTCCGTTTCTGAAAATCAGCGGCAAATGACCAAATACCACCCAATATGGGTATTTCCGGGATTGTTATGATGCACTGAAGCCACAAATCGACCATAGACAACATTTTGAATTGTAAGATGGCGACTTCCGGTGTCTGGAAAACAGCCGAAAATGACCAAATACCACCCAATATGAGTGTTTCTTCAACCAGAATGACGCTCAGAGGCCAAAAATTGTCTCCTAATGCCAATGTGAAATCCAAGATGGCGACTTCCGGTTTCTGTAAATCAGCGGCAAATGACCAAATTTCACCCAATATGGGTATTTCTGGGATTATTATGATACACTGAAGCCACAAATCGACCTCAAACAACAATTTCAATTGTAAGATGGCGACTTCCGGTGTCTGGAAAACAGCCGAAAATGACCAAATACCACCCAATATAAATGTTTCTTCAACTAGATTGACGCTCAGAAGCCAAAAATTGTCTCCTAATGCCATTCTGAAATCCAAGATGGCGACTTCCGGTTTCTGAAAAACAGCGGCAAATGACCATATACCACCCAATATGGGTATTACCGGGATTATTATGATGCACTGAAGCCACAAATCGACCTCAGACAACATTTAGAATTGTAAGATGGTAACTTCCGGTGTCTGGAAAACAGCCGAAAATGATCAAATACCACTCAATATGAGCGTTTCTTTAACCAGATTGACGCACGGAGGGCCGAAATTGTTTTGAAATCCAAGATGGCGACTTCCGGTGTCCGTAAAACAGCCTAAAGTGACCAAATACCACCCAAGATGAGTATCTCTGGAACGAGAATTAAGCTGAAAATTGACCTCAGACACCATTATGAATTGTAAGATGGCAACTTCCGGTTTCTAAAAAACAACCAAAAATGGCCGATTTCCATATAAAATAAGTATCTTCGGAACCAGAATGATACACAGGAGCTAGAATCGACCACAGACACCATTTTGAATTCGAAGATGGTGACATCCGGTTTCTGGAAAACAGCCGAAAATGACCAAATAACACCCAATATGAGTGTTTCTCAAACCAAAATGACGCTCAGGGGCCAGAAATTGTCTCCAAATGCCATTTTTAAATCCAAGATGGCGACTTACGGTTCCGGATCCAGAATGATGCAAGGAGCTATAAATTGACCTTAAACAACAGTTTAATTGAAAAATGGCAACTTCTGGAAAACATCCGCAAATAACCGAATACTACCGTAATTCGTAATCAAAATGATGTAAAGAAGCCAAGCATTGACCCTGGACACCATTTTGAATCAGAAGATGACCACTTTCAGTTTCTGGAAAACAACGAAAATAACTGAAATGCACCCAATATATATCCGGAATAGAGGTCATGTTCAAAAGCCAAAAGTTGAGGATGTTGCCATTCCGATAAAACCAATTATTTTTAAACGATATAATCCAATCGCAAGGAATCAATAAATTTGGAATGTTTAAAATTATTAAATTAAACACTAAAATAGGCGAGACGAAGTTTGCCGGGTCAGCTAGTAATAGTATAAAACTTCTTTGTAGTAAATTAAATTCAGGCACTTTAGAGTGCTACTCCCTTCATTTAAAACTGGCCAAAGAGTTTCACTTTGGGTTCCCAGAATTCCTAACCAAAGTAAAAGTTGCAGAACAGTGTGAGGGGAAAAGAAAACTAAAATCTGGTTGCACTGTTTCTGGTAGCTAGAAACTATTGTCTCTGAGCTCAAATTATTTTTTTGAAATGTGTAGTGATTTAAGTAATAATTAGTCTATTTTTTGTATCCCAAGTGTAGTAAATGTCTGTTAATTGTGTAATTTGTTCGAGTTTCACAGATTTTTATGGAATTTAGAGTGGTAAATACCGATATTTATAGTGTAAAAGAAATTATCTTGTATCTTTTGCTGGCTTCTTGCTACAGTTGTATTGATGAGTTGAGTGCTGTTCGTAAAAACTTCTATGCTGGTAACCAGTGGTTCTTACACACTTTCACTTCGGTTGGTATTGAATGGCTCTATAACCGAAAACTTGTGAGTTCTTGGCTGATTTGTGTTTGGTTTTAGGATATTCATTAGTAGCACATAAAAGTAGTTCTGTAGTCGCAGGCATGGGCCAACGCTGCGTACAACTATCACCAAATAGGCTGTAGATAGGCTGCCCGATCATAAGAGCATAACTAAAAAATTACAAAATTCTATCAACGCGAGATACAAATAACATGTTTTGATACAATTTTGTATTTTTTCATATAATTGTGATAAAAAAAATTGTATCTGAATGAGTTATTATAACAAAACCTGAAATGAAGTAGTTCTGAAACTAGTCTAACTAATTTTTCGTTTTTATCAAAACCTGTTGTTTCTAACAATGTTTGTTATTATTCTGTTATATATACTATCCTATTTTGTTAGAAAGCTGATACATTAGTAACAAATTTTGATATGTGTTTGATACTAGTAGAATCATTTCGGTTATAATTTCTGTTATTTTAACACCTAACGGGATCAAATTGAAAACACAGCCTGTAAGGTTTTTCCAGTAACAAACTAATAGCTTCTGTTACATTTTTGTTTTTTCTTTCTGATCGGGTGTTGACTGAGGTCGACTGACGCAGATTCAGCGAAATTGGATAGACTCATGTGAATCCGACGTCTCATTTATAGTAAACTAGCTGATCCGGCAAACTTCGTCCTGCCTATTTTAGTGTTTAATTTAATAATTTTAAATATTCAAATTCATTGATTCCTTGCGATTTGTTTATATCGTTTGAAATGATTGGTTTTATCGGAATGACAACATCCTCGACTTTTGGCTTTTGTACATCACCTCTATTCCGGAAATATATTGGGTGCATTTCAGTTATTTTCGATGTTTTCCAGAAACTGAAATAGGTCATCTTCGAATTCATCATTGTGTCCAGGGACAATGCTTGGCTTCTTTACATCATTTCGATTACGGAAATGTCTATATGTAGTAGTATTCGGTTATATTCGGCTGTTTCCCAGAAGTTGCCATATTACAATTCATTCTGAAGTCAATTTTTAGCTCCTGGCATCATTCTGGTTCCGGTGATACTCATATTGGGTGGAACTTGGTCACTTGAGGCTATTTTTCAGAAACCGTAAGTCGCCACCTTGGATTTAAAATGGCAGTTAGAGACTATTTCTGGCTTCTGAGCGTCATTCTGGTTTAAGAAACACGCATGTTGGGTGGTATTTGGCCATTTTCGGTTGTTTTCCAGAAACCGGAAGCTGCCATCTTACAGTTCATAATGGTGTCTGAGGTCACTTTTCAGCTCCTTGCATCATTCTGGTTCCGGAGATACTTATATAGGGTGGTATTTTATCACTTTAGGCTGTTTTTCAGAAACCGAAAGTCGGCATCTTGGACTTCAAAATGGTATGTGAAATAAATTTCTGACTTCCAGGTGTCATTCTGGGTCCGGAAACATTTATATTGAATGGTATTTGGTAATTTTCGGCTGTTTGCCAGCCACCGGAAGTCGCCATCTTTAAATTCAAAATGGTGTCTGTGATCGATTTTTAGCTTCTGTGCATCATTCTGGTTGCGGAGATACTCATATTGGATGGAAATCGGCCATTTTTGGTTGTTTTCCAGGCACCGAAAGTTGCCATCTTACAATTCAAAGTGTTGTCTGAGGTCGATTTGTGGCTTTAGTGCATCATAAAAATTCCGGAAATACTCATGTTGGGTGGTATTTGGTCATTTGCCGATGTATTTCACAAACCGGAAGTCGCCATTTTGGATTTCCAAATGGCATTTGAAAACAATTACTTGTCTGTGAGGGTCATTCTGGTTAAAGAAACTCATATTGGGTGATATTTGGTCATTTTCGGCTGTTTGCCAGACACCGGAAGTCGCCATCTTGGATTTCCAAATGGCATTAGGAGAAAATTTCTGGCCTCTGAGCGTCATTCTGGTAAAAGAAACACTCATATTGGGTGGTATTTGGTCATTTTTGGCTGTTTTCCAGACACTGGAAGTCGCCATCTTGGTTTTCCAAATGGCATCAGGAGAAAATTTCTGGCCTCTGAACGTCATTCTGGTTAAAGAAACACTCATATTGGGTGGTATTTGGTCATTTTTGTCTGTTTTCCAGACACTGGAAGTCGCCATCTTGGATTTCCAAATGGCATTAGTAGAAAATTTCTGGCCTCTGAGCGTCATTCTGGTTAAAGAAACACTCATATTGGGTGGTATTTGGTCATTTTTGGCTGTTTTCCAGACACTGGAAGTAGTCCTGTGCGCCGCCACGCCGTGCCGCCGCCGCCGACACTTTTACGTACGCCGCCGCCGCCGATGATTTTGAGTCGGCGCGCCGCCGAAGAAATTTTTATCGCGCCGATAGTCATTTTTTTGCTGGTTGTTAAATGTTTTGCTACTTGATTTATAACCATTCTTATTTCTTTTTTTAACATCCTGTCAACCCGGACGAAAATATATAAATTATAAAACATTTTACGCAATATTTTAGAAGTGGTAATTAGTTTCACGCCGGTAAACGCCGCCGCCGCCGCTGACAAATACCCACGGCGTCACGCCGGCGCGCCGATCGCCGCCGAGATAAAATGTTTTCTACGCCGCCGCCGCCGAAGATATGGTCGGCGCACAGGTCTAACTGGAAGTCGCCATCTTGGATTTCCAAATGGCATTAGGAGAAAATTTCTGGCCTCTGAACGTCATTCTGATTAAAGAAACACTCATATTGGGTGGTATTTGGTCATTTTTGGCTGTTTTCCAGACACTGGAAGTCGCAATCTTACAATTCAAGTGTTGTCTGAGGTCGATTTGTGGCTTCAGTGCATCATAAAAATTCCGAAAATACCCATGTTGGGTGGTGTTGGGTCATTTGCCGCTGTTTTTCACAAACCGGAAGCCGCCATCTTGGATTTCCAAATGGCATAAGAAGAAAATTTCTGGCCTCTGAGCGTCTTTCTGGTTAAAGAAACACTCATATTGAGTGGTATTTGGTCATTTTTGGCTGTTTTCCAGACACTAGAAGTCGCAATCTTACAATTCGAAGTGTTGTCTGAAGTCGATTTGTGGCTTCAGTGCATCATAAAAATACCGAAAATACTAATGTTGGGTGGTATTTGGTCATTTGCCGCTGTTTTTCACAAACCGGAAGTCGCCATTTTGGATTTCCAAATGGCATTTGAAAACAATTACTGGCCTCTGAGCGTCATTATGGTTAAAGAAACACTCATATGGGTGGTATTTGGTCATTTTCGGCTGTTTTCCAGACACCGGAAGTCGCCATCTTGGATTTCCAAATGGCATTAGGAGAACATTTCTGGCCTCTGAGCGTCATTGTGGTTAAAAAAAACACTCACATTGGGTGGTATTTGGTCATTTGCCGTTGTTTTTCACTTACCGGAAGTCGCCATCTTGGATTTCAAAATGGAAATGTCAAAGTTTCTGGCCTCTGAGCATCATACTGGTTAAAGATACACTAATATTTGGGGGTATTTGATCAATTTCGGCTGTTTTCCAGACACCGGAAGTAGCCATATTCAAATTCAAAATGTTGTCTGAAATAGATTTGTGGCTTCAGTGCATCATAAAAATTCCGGAAATACCCATGTTGGATGGTATTTGGTCATTTTCCGCTGTTTTTCAGAAACCGGAAGTCGCCATCATGAATTTCCAAATGGCATTTGAAAACAATTACTGGCCTCTGAGCGTCATTCAGGTTAAAGAAACACTGATATTGGGTGGTATTTGGTCATTTTCGGCTGTTTTCCAGACACTGGAAGTCGCCATCTTGGATTTCCAAATGGCATTAGGAGAAAATTTCTGGCCTCTGAGCGTCATTCTAGTTAAAGAAACACTCATATTGGGTGGTATTTGGTCATTTGCCGCTGTTTTTCGCAAACCGGAAGTCGCCATCTTGGATTTCCAAATGGCATTTGAAAACAATTACTGGCCACTGAGCGTCATTCTGGTTAAAGAAACACTCATATTGGGTGGTATTTGGTCATTTTCGGCTGTTTTCCAGACACCGGAAGTCGCCATCCTGGATTTCAAAATGGTATTTGGAGTCATGCCAGGAGAAGGAAGGGTGTCGAAACATTATGGACATGTTTTTTACCCCTAAAAACATTCACCTGCCAAATTTGGTTGTATTTGCTTGATTGGTTCTCGAGCTGTGCGAAATTTGTGTTTCATTTGTATGGGACCCCTCCTTTATCGAAAAGGAAGGGGTGTCGAACCATTATGGATGTATTTGTTATCTCCAAAAACATCTACCTGCCAAATTTGGTTCCATTTACTTGGTTAGTTCTCGAGATATACAGGAATTAGAGTTTCATTTGTATGGGACCCCTCCCTTCCAGAAGAGGGAAGGGTGTCGAACCAGCATGGACATATTTGTTACTCCTAAAAACATCTACATACCGAATTTGGTTCCATTTGCTTGGTTAGTTTTCGAGATGTGCTGAAATTTGTATTTCATTTGTATGGGACCCCTCCCTTCCAGAAGAGGGAGGGGTCTCGAACTATCTTAGTCACCTTTCCCGGCCCCTTAAACCCCTATATACAAAATTTCACGCTGATCGGTTCGGTAGTTTCCAAGCCTATATGAATCAGACAGACAGACAGAGCTGCATTTTTATATGTTTAGATAGGATCGAGTTACTCGAATGAACAGATGAGCAGAGCCGGATTTACGATTGTGGGGGCCCGGGGCCCAGTTTACAGTGGGGGCCCCAGAATAAAACAAACCCGTTTTTTTATCGTACGAGTTAAAAACACTTATTTCTCATTGAAAAGTTACCAAAAATTTGCTAGATTTTTTACTTACGAGTTTTTTTTTGCAGAGAACTTATTGATTGAATAATCAACATTCAGCTCCTTCAGAATATTGTACTCTCAACTTAACAATGCTAAGTTTGACAGCCTTTCACTCTTCAAAGTCGTACGCAACCTATTTTCAATCAGTTTCATCTTCGATAAAGACCTTTCTCCAGTTGCGTTTGAGATCATTAGGCTCAAATAAATAAATGTATGCAACTGCTCGATATCCGGAATTTTTTTCTTGATATCTGAAAAATAAAAACCTACCGCAATTCGAAAAAAATGCGATCTGCAAGCAAAAATTTGCACACAATTTGAGAAAGACTGCGCAAATATAAGGCTACGCTGGCAATAATCTACAGAACCTAGGAAAAAACTACACACTTCTGCAGGTCAATAAAATCTGCACATGGACTCTAAAAATCTGCATTTTGCAATGCAAATCTAGTATCCCTGATTCGGACAGGTAAACTTATTTTCGGAATCAACAGCAATGTATTAAAAAAACTTGTGGATTATCTTCTTTCCTGCTTGATCTCCCATGCGCGCTGGTTCGATTCAAATGGTGTGTTAATGTGTGTCATTCCAAGAGAATCGAAGGTGAAATCTTATGGATGTGGTTGTGATATTGGCGCTCGCGAAAAAATAACACTGAAGAAAAGTTTCAGATTGAAATGGTCTGTTCAAATTTTCTTACTGTAAATTGAACTTTTGATTGAATCTCATTTTTGAAAGAGAAAAGAACTTTTTCTCGTTTTTTGGGGGCCCCAAAAATGTGGGGGCCTGGGGCCCCCCCTTAAATCCGGCTCTGCAGATGAGTTTTACGCACACACCGTTTATTGTATGCCTGTCATATTTACGAATACTCCTCACCGATTCGATTGTTGTATTGATTAATTGAAATTACTACTACACTGCTTCTGAGTGCCTGGAGCAAATTTCACAACTAATATACTGTACAAACTTGTTTTGATCTGTAATATATGCCTATTTCTTTGCATTTTCACCATTCAAGAAAATAATTTGTCAGGATCTAGCCAAGAATGTCTACTGAGCTTTATGATTTTTGTATGGAATGTAAAGGTAAAGAAGATGTTACTAGAAAACTTGTTTCGTCATGTATTGCTTCTCTAGTGCCCACTTCAAATGCCGCAACATTTTTGGGAATGCCATTCGCAAGGTTAAAGAAAATATGTACTTTTGCACCTCCAGATATTTACAAAAAGATAACAGAAATGCAAAGTTCGCGTTCAACAATGATCGCTGATCTTAGCAATGAAATTAAAACCGCTGTGACCAATGTCGTATCTGCTCAGCTTAATGTAGTGAAAGTTGAAATCCATACAATCGTTCAGGCCATCGAAGAATCGCAGCAATTTCTTTCGGATAAAACTGATGGAATAGTTGAAGATATCGAATACCTGAAGTTGGAAAACACCCGTCTTACTAACGAAGTAGAACAGTTGAAGAAATCACAGAAATCCTTGACAGCGTTAGTTAATGAAATAGAAGTAAACGTAGATAAGGTCAATAGGGATTCAATTTCAAATAATGCAATGATTTTCGCTATTCCAGCTCATGTGAACGAGAATATTCCTGATCTGGTTTCGAAAGTGGCCCATTGTATCGGTGCTGATCTCCCCTCTGACGCTTTAGTGTCTGCATCTCGCATTACTAGTATAAGTCAATCTCCTAACAAATTGGCTCCGATCCGAGAAGTCTTTAAAGATAAATCAGTGAAGCAGTTGTTTTTCTCTAAGAAAAAGAAACATGGGGAACTTTCATCTGCATCCATTGATAAGTCATTGTTGTTCAATAGTAAACCAGTGAATGTTTTCATTCGAGATGAACTTACTGCACACTCTCTGGAACTATTACAAGAAATGCGTGAATTACAGAAAAAATGAACCTGAAATACGTTTGGGCTGGCAGGGACAGGGTTAAGCGAAATGAGCAATCTGAACATGTAGTTATCAAGAACCGTAACGACTTAAATAAGATCGTGACCTGTTCAACATCTCCGAATAATTCGTTTCCTAAGCAGAATATTAGGGATCAAAAGTGATGGTTTTAGTAGATGTCCGCTTACTGTTACTTTTTTGATAAAATTGTATCACCAATGCACAGTGGGGCGACTCCATACAAAGGCTGGCCAAGCAAAAAAAGTGTCGATAAATGCGACAAAAACTTGGTATTTTCATAATTTTGGGGTGCTGAACACGAATTTGGCATCCATTTTTTGTTTGGGGCCTTCCATAAAGCACGAAATCCAATTTTAAATATTTTTTGGCACTTTTTTCCTTTTTTATAGAATTATATGATCTTTGACCACAAGTAGTGCCACCGGGCGTCCTTCCCATTGGAAAAATGCGTAGTTTATGGACGACCCCTCGAACTAGACAAATTTTGCCTAAATATATATATATATTTTTTTTAATAAACTAAAACAACATCAGTAATACAAACTATTTACAAATGGAAAAAGTCATCAACATCATCATCATCTTCCGCTGTGATCGCTTAAATCTCGTGTTGAATTGTTTCCAGAAAATTTGAAGTTCATTATACTATCAGCAGGAAAAATGTCTTTCGCTGCAATTTTCATTTCTTTTAGTAATTTTCGATGTTTTATTGTTTCATATATATGTTATCTTCCTAATCCGGTTTCTATGGTTGCAAGAGGACATTTAAATACATGTAAAACACCATGAATTGACAACTTACTAGACATTGAATTAGGTGGTGCCGCTGAAGTTGAAGGCTCCATAATAAAATTCAACGAATTTATGAATTTGAAAACCTAGACACTGGAATGACACAACGTTCTAAATGAATACGAAAAGATGCGGAGGGCGACGACTGTTTTTTGTTTTTTTCTCATAAGGCAAAATGTGTGCTTTACTTTTGTATGCCAATGAGTGCGAAGCAAAAGCAATTTTCAAACGGGCTATTGTTAGCCGGAGTTTGATGGTATGAATTTGCTGCTAGTATTTAACAAATAAAAATAAATAAATAAATAAATAAATAAATTGAAAAGGGCTGAATGTTTTTAATATTGTTTTAAATTTGCAGAAAGTGATAAAGTTTGACATAATTAAAAGTTTCATAAAGATTTGTTTACTATTTTCTTATTTAACACTTATTTTATAACTTTTAATTGATAAATTTTGTAATTTTTGCCCAAATATTTATTTTATTCTTACGAATTGAGTTCGATATCATAAATTTCCACTAATGGGATATCATGGTTATGACTAAAATTAATCCTGGATGAAATTTCAACCGCAAAAAAGAAAAAATTAAAAAAAACTGCTATCGCTTCTATCACTAAAGTGACAGTTTGTGCAGTTTTGCGCAGCAGCGGACAGTATGCATTTGAAAGCTTACGTTTTTACCTAAATTTTAAATGTAGTCACAACCGTGGCAAACTGCGGCAACTAAACTTTTAAGCTACTTTTCTACAAAAAATCACGTTTTTTTATTTTTTTCTAGTATCAGGCCTATTATGACCAAATTTTACAATATCTAATGAAGAAGGTTTGTTTTGCACAATATTTACAACAACTTTTTCTTTGACGTCAAAAAAATCCAAGCTATCATTGAAGCTACAGAGCGTTTCAAAGTAATATACTTTTTTTCAACAAAAGGACAAAAAACGTCAGTTCGCCAAGCTTTGAAAAGTCATAAAAAATTCAGATTTCATGATATTGCGCCCAAATTTTGGATTTAGACACTTGAATGTTATAGCAATAAAAGAAAAATATTATGAAACAGCTAACGAAAAAAAAATTTTTGGCTGATGGCCAGCGATTCCCCACTGTGCAATGGCTATTATAAATAATTATTCATATGATAATCAAGATTATTTCAATACATCATTTTCTATAAATGAACCTAATACGAATTCTTTACGTATATTACAGTGGAACATAAGAGGAATGAAACGCTCCAGCACTGCCGGTTCCTAATCGATGTTGTGGTTGTTGGAGAAACCTGGCTGAAAACTTGTAACACATCGTTGTATAATATACCTGGATATAACTCCATTTTTGCATGCAGAGATAGTTCAAACGGTGAATTAGCAATGTATATCAAAAACGGTTTATCTGTTACTGTATTACACACACCCAACAAACATACCGATGGATTTCATCGTAGAAATTGTTTTAAGTGGACGTAATTGTTTTATTCGTGGTTTTTATTGACCTCCATCATACGATATCAGTAGCTTTCTTAATGCCTTAGAGAACATATTTAATTCTTCAAATAACACACGGTCATGTTTTCTCGTTGGTAACGTAAACATCCCCATAAATTTTCAAAACAAAATGTTGTCAGAAAATATAAATCGTTGTTGAAATCGTTTGGCTTTGCTTGCTCCAATACGTTTCCAACCAGACCAGTTAGTTCTAACATACTTGATCATGTTGTTCGCATAGCTGGGGATATCGAGCGAGCAAGAAATGACACTATTTATTCTGATGTTAGCGATCATTCAATAATTATAACGTCCTTTAAATTGCACAGAGACAAAGAAAAGATGCTTACTAAAACTTTGGTTGATCACCGCGAACTTGACGTGGAGTAAAATACTATCAACTTATAATTCACTGTTGGAAAAACACTCAAGGGTTATTAGGAAACAAGTGAACACAATAGAGAATTTCTGTCCGTGGATGAGCTTCAATTTATGGAAGTTGATCCAAATTAAAAACAATTATATCAAGCGAGTTAAGAGAAATCCTGACGATGTCCACCTTCGGGATCTTTTAAACCACGTATCCAATAAAGTAACTTCACTTAAAAGAATAACAAAAAAGTCGTTCTACGACAACCTTCCTAACAATACTCCCCATGCAAAGATGTGGAAAAATATCAATCATATTTTTGGAAAACTCTATCATTAACGCTTGTTGCGAATGGCAACAAAATAACCGGTAACCTAGAAGTATGCGAAATATTCAACAAATTCTTTTCTAGTGTAAGTCAACAACTAGCCGCTAATATACAGAATGATCCTTCAGTAGATCCTTATTTAAATTTGCAACGAGTCTCGGAGTCCATCTTTTTAGCCCCAGCTTCTGCGAATGAAGTTACGCTATTGGTCAATAATTTGGTACGGAATAAAAGTTGTGGTTTTGACAACATTTCCGCTGATATTGTCAAAAATAATTGTGTTACTTTCTCCCGAATTCTGTCAGAAGCTTTTAATAAAATGTTGGAAATAGGATATTATAGACCGTTCCGATAATTATAAATACACTTACGATCAACCGTCATTTCAAATAACGTGCAGTATTCAACCAAACGTTGGCTGCGTCCTGTTGTTTACATCCAAAAGAAACAGATGCTGTCATTTTTTCTAACATTTAGTGCGAAATTTTGAAAATGCGTGGCCTTTCTCCCGAGCAAAGAAAGCGAATTGTGCACAAATGGGGCACCGTGAGTGGTCTTTCTATAAGAAAATTAGCCAGAGAAGAAGGTATAAGTGTCGGAGCAGCTCAAACCGCATTACGGAAGTATTGTGAAGAGTGCACATTTACTGATGCCCCAAGACGTGGTAGAAAACCCGGGCCTGTTGATCCCACAATGGACAAAAAGGTTAAAGAATACTACAAGCGGCATCCTTCAGTATCAGTACGAGATGTGGCGAGAAAGCTTGGAACCTCGGCGAGTAACGTTATGCGTGCCAAGGGAAGAATGGGTCTGCAGACCCGTCGGAAGCAGAAGCAGCCAAAACGAAATCCAAAACAAGCTGAATCTGTGAAACCGAGAGCTCGGACGCTTTATGACAAACTTCTGACCAAAAAAATGGGGTGTGTTATCATGGATGACGAAACCTACATAAAACTGGACTATAAAACTCTGCCAGGACCGCAATTTTATACATCACCGAAGGGAAAGGATGTCCCTGGACCAGTGAAAGCCATTTACACCGAAAAATTCGGCAAGAAGGTAATGGTTTGGCAGGCCATTTGTGAATGTGGGAAAATATCTCGTCCATTCATTACGAATGACACAATGCCGTAAAATTTACGTGAAAGAGTGTTTGCAGAAAAGGTTGTTACCCATGGTTAATCAGCATAACAATCCTCCAATCTTTTGGCCCGATCTTGCTTCCTGCTATTACTCTAATGATGCACTAGGGTGGTATAAAACAAAAAATATCACATGTGTCCCAAAGGAGATGAATCCTCCAAACTGCCCTGAAATTCTCTCTATTGAAACTTTTTGGGCTCTGACCAAGGCAAAGCTGAGGAAATATGTTAAACTAGCGGACAATGTTGAAAAATTTAAAAAAAGATTGGCTTAAAGTGGTAAAAATGGTCGAAGAACACACTGTGCAAAAGCTTATGAGTAGTGTTAAGAGAAAAGTTAGAGAACTCGCGTATCCTACGAAAAATAATCTCAACTTGAATTGAAACTGGAAAGAAAACACTTATTATCTATATTTCAGAATAAAATGACCCAAAAAATCCTGTATTTTTTGTTTTATTCAAGAAAGAAGATGTATTTATAATTTTCGGAACAGTCTATACCCAGATTGTTTGACAATTGCTAGGGTAGTTCCCATTTTTAAATCTGGCGATACTAGCGATATCAGCAACTATCGTCCGATTTCAACGCTGTCAGTATTTAATGAAATGAACTGCTAGATGATGTTGTTTTAGGGATTGATTCTAAAAAAGTAGTTGGTGCCCTCTTTTTAGATTTGCGGAAAGCATTCGTCACATTAAATCAATCCATTCTATTGAAAAAACTAGAAAGCTCTGGAATTAGGGGTATTGCAAACGATATAATCCGTAGCTATCTGTCAGCAAGAGTTTGTTTCTATTGATCTATGCAGAAGTTCATTGATGCCTTTTGAAGTGGGTGTGCCGCAAGGAAGTAATATAGGTCCGCTTCTATTTCTATTGTATGTCAATGATTTGTACAGGCTCCGGCTGACAGGCGTCCCACGTCTATTCGCAGACGATACTGCTCTCTTTTATCCACATCGTGATGTTGGGCTTATAGTGCGACACATGAATAGTGATTTAAACACTCTTTCAGATTTTTTCAAAGCCAACTTACTCTCACTTAATCCTTCAAAAACAAAATGTATGTTCTTTCATTCTCCCAGAATTCCTGTGCAGCCACATGGAAACGTTATGCTGAATTCATGTGTAATCGAGGAAGTAACATCATTTAAATACTTGGGGTTGATCTTGGACTCAACACTCTGTTGGTTTGAACATATTAAGCATATCGAAAAGAAAGTTTCTTCACTGTGTGGAGTATTGCGCAGAGTACGATATTTTTTGTCACGTAACATTCTTTTGAAATTTTACTTTGCCCATATTCATTCGTGCTTTAACTATCTCATCATCGCCTGGGGTCGGGTTTGCAAATCCTCCTTAAGAAAACTTCAAACGCTTCAAAACAGATGCATAAAAATTATATGTAACATACCATTGCTATTTCCTACTTTGCAACTCTACTCCGATAACTCTCACAATATTCTTCCTATCAATGGCCTTTGCGTCCTGCAAACTAATATGTTTGTTCACGACATTCTTCGTAGCGAGAAATTCCACCATTCAATTCAGTTACCTTCTGCTAGTCACACTTATTATACAAGAAACGTAAATAATTTGCGATTCCTGAGAGCACACACAACACTAGGTCAAAACAGAATATCAATTATTGGTCCAAAAAATACAACGCATTGCCAACAACATTAAAGCAAATACACAACCGTGACAGTTTTAAATCCAATCTGAAAATTCTCCTGAAGCAAAATCTTTGCGATATTCTTGGTTAAAGTTGTTATATATTTAAGTTAGTCATAATTTAGTCTACCAGAAATGTCCCTTATTGTCATGTAGCAGTAAACTCAGTGAGTCTCTTAAAAGGAAATAATTCTCCACTGAGACGTCACATCAGCAGAGCCGAATGAAATTGTTATTTTGAACAAAAATGATTACTATCAACAAATGTTGGAGAAAATCAATAATGGCCCATACAGGCCACAGAGGGTCAACCCTCTTGCCGACATGGTAAAAAATTTTGAAAAAACTATCAAAGAATGCCAACCTATTTTTGGGGACGCTTTGAAAAATCTTCGTGTTTCGAACCCTTCTCTTCCTAGAATAAAGGGTCTCCCTAAAGTACATAAACCTGGTAATAAAATGAGAGAAATCGTTTCTGCGGTGGGGGCACCAACAGAAGAATTGGCAAAATGGTTAGTCAAGGAATTTCAATCAATGCCGAACGAATTTCCTAGTCGATCTGTTAAGAGCACGGGAGTTTTTGTTGAAAATTTAAAATCATCGGGGGGTATTAACACTGGCGAGATAATGGTTTCTTTTGATGTCACAGCACTTTTTCCGAGAGTTTTCTAGTGAAAGAAGCTATAAATCTTTTGGAAGATTGGCTTCTTTCCTAACGATGTGACAACCCTTGGAAAACTAAAGTACGTAGTTACTTGAAGTTAACTCGACTTTGCATGGAAGATAATTATTTTTCATTTCGTGGGAAAAGACTGCCTACCAGATCGTTGGTGGAGGTATGTTGATAATATTTTTTGTATTTTACAACAAGGAGACTTGGAAAGTTTTTTGGGAATTTTGAATGGTATTCATAAAAATATCCAGTTCACTTTGGAAATTGAACAAAACAACAGGCTTCCATTTTTAGATGTAGTCGTTGTTAAAAGCTCAAACCACTTTGAATTAGAAATCTTTAGGAAACCTACACATATTAAGCGGGTAATACCTAACACTTCTAACCACTCCTTCCAGCATAAACTGGCTTCTTTCTACCATATGATTCACCGTATGGAATCTTTGCCTCTCAGTAATGAAGGTAAGAAAAACGAAATGGAATATATTTTTGATATTGGTGAGCAGAATGGATGTACTTGGCTCAGTTAAACATAAATTGTATCGTGCCGTGTCAAATAAACTATTTAAAAACCAAAGCAGAATGGATATAATAGAAGAACCATACAAACCATTTATGATAAAAAGAAACGAATCCAACATAGGAAATCTCTTACAACACTCACACCGCTAACAGAAGATCGGAAAAGAGTAGTGGTTGAATATGACGTCAATTTTACACGTCAACTTCGTATAAAATTTAGAAAATTGGGTATCGATATTATCTACAGTAGTAGAAATAATCAAATTAAAACAAGGTTGGGGTCTACTAAAGACACTATTGACAAATTGCATAGAGCGGGTGTTTATAAAGTTGCATGTCCACATTTTAATAAAGTTTACATTGGCCAAACTAAAAGAAATTTAGACATCCGGTTTAAGGAACATACTTCAGAACTTATAAAAGCTAAAAAAGACTCAGAAAAAGGAATAAATCACCATTTCAGATCCATAGCCGAACATATTTTTCATGAAGATCACGCTATGACTACCGACAACATTAGTCTAGTTCAATCAGTAACATCCCCTTGGAAGTTAGATGTCGCAGAAAGTTTAAAAATTTTCAAACAAAACCCAGCTACCCTCCTCAACAGAGATCAGGGTAATCACTTCTCTTGGCTTTTTAAATTTCTACCTAAAACTCCCCGACAAGGCATGGATCACCAGGCCGCACATTTCTCTACCTAACTCAAGTTGTGTACGTTCTCTGAGTTAAAATTTGTCCCATTCGTTTACCTACTTAAGTATAAAAATTTAGGAGCTTCGCTATTTTCTCCACAGTCCAAATAAGCACTGACGAAGGCGCTAAGTAAGCGTTGAAATATATAAATATATGCAAGTGATAAATGAAAAGTGATAGAATTGAATAGTGAAAGTGGATAAAAAGTGTAATGTGTAGTGTAAATATTCTATCAAGACGCTCAGATCAGAAGTTAATAAAAAAATCCATGCTAGTTTTAGTTCTAGTTTTAGTTTGAGCTCGTAGTCGGCAGCGAAGATAAAAAATTTGCCTCAACTTATAAGTTACCCTAGAAATTAGATTTATCTGGCTTCGTTAAACATTTTATGTATTTCGCGTGTCAAATAAACACTATTAAATAAAAAAAGTAATCAATTAATACCTTCAGTACTTGTTCCAATATGAATTTTCTGTATGTGTGTGTATGTGCATCTTTTCAATCTCACTCGGTTTTTTTCAGAGATGGCTGGATCGATTTTCATAAAATTATTCTCAAATGAAAGGTCTAGTTACCCTATAAAACCCTATCAAATGTTACTGTAATCGGGTTTTTAGTTTGTATGTTATTTATCAAAATGTGAAAATAACAAAGTTCATTATCTCTGAAACTACACAACCGATTTGAATAAAAATGGTTTCAAATGAACGGGCTACCTAAAAAGTTTTATGAAGATTGGACGTGTGGTTCAAAAGTTATGAAAAGAAACGTGATCCGGAGACAATTTGATCTCATCTCAAAGGCGGCTTGATCGATTTTCATAAAATCAGCGTCATATGAAAGGTCTAGTTGCCCCATAAGACCCTATCGATTTGTTTCGCAACCAGACTTTGCCTGTTATGTTTAAAAATGTGAAATCTATAAATAAAAATATTTTTTTCAGGATGTCCTTTCCGATTTCGCTTAAACTTTGCACAGTTGTTCTGCCGGTACCCGCATAACTGTCCCATACTGATTTTGGTCACTTTTGAGTTATTATAGGGAATCGACTTAATTGTTATCATATTTTCTGGAAAAAAATTAAAATTGATACTTTTGTATGGAAAAACATGGGAAAAATACCAAGTTGTTTTTGTCCCATATTGAAAGTACCCGCATTACAGTCCCACTGCATAGTGGTACAAACTGTAAACATATAATTTTGCTCCAGATTAATGTATATCGGATTATTTTAGGCATATAGAAGTATGTCATATAATTAACTAGACTAATGTTGCTGTTCTGTAGTACATTCTACGTTGCCAATGATACTGCCGGTTGCTGTGCTTCCCAAGCACGGTCGACAGAATCATATACCTTGCAATTTAAAATATGCCATTTGCAGTGGTGGGCACCGCTAACCGAAAATTTAGCGACGCTAATCGCTAAGTCGCTAACCGGAAAATTTAGCTCGATAATCGCTAAACGCTAAACGCTAAACCCACATTAGCGGAACTTTCGCTAATCGCTAATCGCTAACTTTTTAATTTGTAAATAGTCATATCGCTATATTTATTGCTTGTGTTTTGTAAGATTTGGACCACTTTGATCTGTTTTGGTTAAACAAACGAAAACAATTACTTACAAGAATAACAAAAGTTATTTAGCTTGCATTGAAAATAGATACTTCTTGGAATGTTTTCATAAAAATTCAATTATTATCTGAATCGAAAAAGTAGAACCAAAGTTGTCATAATTTCAAGCGCATTGCAATTTATCAAAGTTCTTGGTGTGGCGAAAATTCAATCTAGACCTTGTGCTTGTTCTTCAAAATGTTCCTGTGGCTTGTACGATAGCCGGAACTCCATTCCACAGTGGTCGGAAAAGGCAATTTGACGAACTTAATTCATTTGTGCTTAAACGGTTGATGTTAGCCAAAGACAATGTTCAAAAGAATTGTTCACAAAAATATAACGGAAATCTTGATGAGATTTTTTTTATCATGGCCTACTATCATAAAAATAAAAAATCTAACTTTTGATACAGCGAAGATACATGAATAGTTTCTTTAGCAAAGTTGTAGAACTTTACAAATTTTGAAACTTTGCAGAAGATATCAAATTTCTATAACGTCTATTTACTGAAATACAAAGCATTTTCACTAGTAACCCCCCCAAATTTAGTTTTTCTAGCATAACTTTTTAAAAATTGCTTTTTCAAGAACATAATGTTCTAGACAAATATGACCAACATAAAAACACAGGTTTCTTTCGAAAACAGCATGTTGCTACAATCGTTCTATTTTTTTTTTATTCTCGCTTATTTTCCGTCGGTCTTGTTCCGCCACTGTTGTGGCCAATCACCGACGCCCAGGGAGGCGACTCCACACCCAGGACCCTAACTCACGACCCGTTTATTAACGGACCGGCGCCAACGGCTTTACTTCCTCATGCGATGGAAGGCGTGATCCCAGAGATTTTTTGCCTCAGAAAATCTCCCGGTGTCGGCTAGGATTGAATCTAGACCAGTTTGGTTGGTTGTGAGTGGATCACGCCACCTCACAACCATCGACACCTATGTCGGCGGTGGGATTCGAACCCAGGCGTCGAGCGTGGTTGGCGGAGACGTTACCAACCACACTAGGCCCCCGCTCTCTACAATCGTTCTATACTGAGTTAGAGCGTTTTTTCATGAAATTATAGCCCAGATTTAAATGCGTATAGGGGAGAAAGAGGCGAACCGGTGCACATCATCAAATATTTTTTTAGAGCTTAGACCTTGTATTATAAGCTAGTTAAACTTTGATACCTAACAATTCATAAATGAATGAGTAGAGGGGTGTTTTAAGAATGTATGTTTTTGGGGTTTTCTATACAAAAATGCACAAACTCCCTATTTAATGAACGATGATTTGTGAATTTATGAAACAGATAACTCGCAATACTTTCAAAATTAGTGAGAACACTTCTTAGGTTTATTTAGTTGTTGATAGGTGCATCCAATATCCGCGGGATCGAAGTGCCGCTGTCTTCCTTTTGATTGGAATGGTGCTCTCGCGCCCACTAGCCAAATTTCAATAGGAAAATACAGTCTTAATCCACTGACCATTCCAGTTATGTATTACAACATATGGACTGTAGCTGGTAAGTAACCAAGGATATATGGAAACCAGCAAATGATCTGCATGCAATTCAACGTTGCGCTACAATACTACAGATTATTTTATCTGGCCGGGAAATTACCGCATCAAAATTCAAACACTATTGTTGGAAACTGCTCGTTTGTTGATGTCCATATATCCTTGGCTTTACTTGCCATGAAGTATTATTTCACGGTGCGGACATTATTAACTATTTCAATATTCCATCAGGCCAATTATCTGAAGAAGCGCAAAAGTCTAAAAGACTGTTTTTTAAAGCATTGCGAGTTATCTGTTTCATAAATTCACAAATCATCGTTCATTAATCAGGTAGTTAGTGCATTTTTGTATAGAAAACCCCAAAAACATACATACCTAAAACATCACTCTACTCATTCATTTATGAATTGTCAAGTTTCAAAGTTTAACTAGCTTATAGTACAAGGTACAAGCTTTAAAAAGAGTATTTGATGATGTGCACCGGTTTGCCTCTTTCTCCCCTATACGCATTAAAACTGGGAAATAATTTAATGAAAAAACGCTCTAACTCAGTATAAAACGATTGTAGCAACATGCTGTTTTCAAAATAAACCTGTGTTTTTATGTTGGTCATATTTGTCTAGAACATTATGTTCTTGAAAAAACAATATTTAAAAAGTTATGCTAGAAAAACTAAATTTGAGGGGGTTGACAGCGAAAATACTTTGTATTTCAGTAAATAGACGTCATAGAAATTTGATATCTTCCGCAAAGTTTCATATTTTGTAAAGTTCTACAACTTTGCTAAAGAATCTATTCATGTATATTCGCTGTATCAAAAGTTAGATTTTTGATTTTTATGATAGTAGGCCATGATAAAAAAATTTTCTCATCAACATTTCCGTTATATTTTTGTGAACAATTCTTTTGAACATTGTCTTTGGCTAACATCAACCGTTTAAGCACAAATGAATTAAGTTCGTCAAATTGCCTTTTCCGACCACTGTGCATTCTAGGGTAAAAAAAACTGGCAAAAGTAACTTTCGCAGTAAAGTATGTTCATCTTTCGAAGCAATTTACGTACGCCATCAGCAATTCACAGTTTTTCGAAATATTTCTACTGTCGCTTTTCTACAAAATTTAGCGAATTAGCGATTAGCGTTTCGAAGGCCAAAATTTTAGCGACGCTAACAGTTTCGCTAACCAGCTCAAAAATTAGCGAAATCGCTAAATCGCTAACTGAAATTAAGCGTCGCTAATTAGCGAATTAGCGAATTAGCGGAATGGTGCCCACCACTGGCTATTTGGCCTATATAAGAGCCTGTTTCAGCCGAAGCCGCTCATAAATTATCATTCTATGCTAGCTTGTTGAGCAGTACAGTAGTTTTTTTTCGCTCCGTTCGCTTTGTACGTTCGTTCGTAAATTTTTGTGTTCACGTTGGAAGCCGACGCTACGGTCAACCCTGATATGGGTAAATCAAAAACCAGTTCCAGTTCGGGGAAACGGCCTTGGCCTGACAATACGCCTGAAACTGCGGCTAAAAAGCTTTTGGCCAACAACAAATTCACTGTCCAGGAAAACGCCACAGATCCCGAAGAAGTGAAGAAGGAGAAAATCCCGCCTTTATATGTGAAAGACTTCCCGGAAGGTCTACGTAAAGCAATAGTGTTTTATATTGACAAACCAGCAAGTCAACGTAAGAGACGGGTCGGCAACGAACCTAAGAAGCGACATTTTAACTGACTCGGAGGCAGGGTCAGTTCATCATTGCGGGTGACCTCAACGCAAAACACCAAGCCTGGGGCAACAGTCGACGCAACCAAAACGGCCTGATCCTCTTCAACGACCTACAAAAAGGCCACTGCAACATCCTCGGTCCGGCCGCTCCCACCGGTTGAGCAGATCCGGAGTACACGCAACCCTCGACCTGTTCATCTCTAATATGGGCAACATCACCGACCCGGTTGTACACCAAGAACTCAGCTCGGACCACTTCCCAGTGGTAGTCGAAACTGGATCCTCTGGAAACCGATTCCAAGTCTCTCGGTGTAACTACCATCGAGTCGATTGGGCGCGGTTCCAGCGATGTGTGGACAACGCAATTGACTACAGGGTCCAGCTTGAGTCCTCAGAAAACATCGACCAGTCCATCGATGAGGCAATATCCCTGGCCTGGGATCTACATGTGTCCGCTTCTAGTCTGGTGAGTAACTCTCTGAACCTAGACAACACAATCAAACGATATATCCAATTCCGTAATACTATAAGACGACAGTACCAGCGCTCTGACCTGCCCCTCCTGAAGACCAATATCAATCGTCTCAACAAAATAATCAAAAGCCAGGTTGGTGGATTTAAGAAACAAACATTTTTCTCAACATCTTCGCTTCCTCCCAGTCCGTGGAAGGCCGTTCTGGAGCCTTACTAAAATTTTGAAAACCAAACCTAGACGTATTCCCCCTCTATTACCCCCAACACCAATCCCCGGTCATTTCCTTTTAACGGCATCTGAAAAAACCTATGCACTTGGTCAGCATTTTGTCAACTCTCACAATCCGGGCCCGCACGAGCCCGGACGGCATCCCGGAAGTAATAACTAGAGCCGCCGATCTTCCCTCAGTCATTCCCGATGGATCTAAAACACCTGGGGAGCGTGTCTGGAGCTGAGCTACTTTTCGTCTCGCTGGAAGTTAGCTAAAGTGATCCCCATCCACAAACCCGGTAAGGACCCTACCAACACTAAAAACTATCGTCCCATCAGCCTATTATCGTGCATATCGAAGTTGTTCGAAAAGTTGAAATTCGTAAACCAGAATAACATCTTTCTCAATACTCATTGGTTTGTGCCAACGTAAGAACCCCGATAACACTCACGAAACGCGACTAGACGAGACACAACACTTATTGTTCTTACAAAATATAAAAAAGGAATTTAATTTACCTTTTTAGTCGACCGGTTTCGGGCAGCGATCTTGCCCATCAGCTGGACGATGTCCGACTAGTTGCGCATAGTAGTTGTTGTTTTCTAGATATCACAATTTCACCACTGTTACAGCTTCGTCAGGTGAAAGAGGGGAGAGAGTATTGGGGGATCATCAGGTGATGTACATTGATTCCCATGCGTTTAAGTTCGATGTTTTTCGTACATTTTTTAATAATTTTGCATTTTCTCAGTCGATGGCATGGTTTTGGGATATGGTGTGTGCTGCTACATTCGATTCATTAGCCCGATCGTTGTCAACTGCATTCTTATGCTCTCGCAGTCGCACTTTGAATTTTCGTCGTGTTTGGCCAATGTAGACCGCGGAGCAGTTTTTGCAGGGGCTTTGGTAGATACCTGATTTTACTTTTGTAAACAGCATAGAAGTCATGTATCTGTAGTACGGATTGGACGGGATTAGTTATTTTTGGGTAAAATGGAAGGCTGATTCTATGGAAGGTCGAAGCAAGCCATGACCGAAATCGGACGCAAAAATTTTTCGCTCGCATGTTATATCGGAAGAAAAATTGTTTAATTTAGTTGTGCATGTTCGTTATAGATGTTATCGCGGAGTGAGTTTATTTTCTAAATTTAAAATTGTTTTCTCTTGAAAAAGTTCGCGGATGGTTGTGCGAGGCCGTGATCAAGATTGGCCAGCTAGTTCCTGCTTTGAAATCATCACATTGTTTGGTGATTTTCGGTTATTTTACACCTAAAGAATTGTTAAACATATATACAGGTGTTCTATTGAAATGTGCTGTGTGCGAAAAGTGTGAAGTTCCACAGAAAAAAGTGAATTCAATTGTGAAAATTGAATATTATTGCGTTGCTTTTTAGATTCACCAAAGTGTTTATTTTTTCTTGTTTTTTTTCTATCGCTGTCTTGGCGACGGTTTGAAAGTGTGGAGTGTGTGGTGTTATTACATACAATAGGGAGAGTGTTTTTCGAGCAGCTGCTCCACATAGTTTTATAGTGATTGAATGCTCATTAGGGATTTATTCATTGGCATAGTGCAAATTATATTTATCTTGTATCTAATTAAACTTGAAGTGAAAATTTGCCAATAAGATCAAAACCATGCATCGCCCCGTTTACAGTGTTTATGTGCTATCTCTTTTCAACGAATGAAATGTTATATGGATTAAACGAGTGTGTGAAGGCATACATGCATGTTGCCACTGTACTTCCATTTAAAGAAAAGTCCAAAAACGATGAAAACAACTGGAAAATGAAGAGATGAAAGCTAAGTATACGTTTTGTCTTGTCTGTATTGTAAAGTGATATTTTGATGCTTGTTTCTAGTTTTACTTTATGTGAGAAAACAGATACAGAGAGATTTTGATTTCATCGTTGAAATTGTGTGCGCGGTATTTTTTTCCGCAGGGTTTCAGAACAAGTTTTATTTTTGTCCACAAAGTGTTAGTGTGGTTTGTGGAGTTTGGAGTATGTGTTTCTCAGAAATCATATGCTTTGATTTTTTGATTGTTCTAGCTTTAACCAGTTGTTTTACATAATTTGTTATATTTATGACTAGTTCGGCACTTTGTCAATAAATTTAAAAATCTATTCAGGCTTATATGTATATTTGCTTTTATTAAATTGTTGAGGCTTTGGATGCATGGAACATTGCCAATTTTCATATTTATTAGGCGTATTAGACGTACATTGTTAAGAGATAATCGACGTAAACGCCGAGTTCCTGCGCGTATGTGTCGGCCGGGGGAATCAAGCGGTTGTTCGTAACGCTTCGGTGTAAACGCGTATTCAGCCCGGGCGAGTTTTGCTGATATATGGACTTCCGGCGTGTGGTGATTTCGCGAAGTGAACCCAGATATTTCATCATATCTTTCTATCTTCATCAACGTTAAGTCGGAGACTGCTCGCGCGTTGCATCTAAATTATTACATCGGAAATCGAAGTAGATTTCGTTGAGTCGATAAATATCATTTCAACCCCCGCGTCGGTACCTTCCATGAGGTTGTATTATCTTCAGATGGATCAACAACGCGCAATAGTTTTAGGTATAAAGAGCATCACCTTACGAGGAGATATACGGTAATTTTAAGTTGTCTCGGTTTAGTCAAAAATCCTGTATCCTCGCGTACGTTTTATTGTTGCGGTGTTACATTGTCAAACTAAATAAGTTCGAATCACATTATGAATATCGTGGCGGATGTAATAAACTTGTAGACGCGGCACTTGTTCTGAAGAACCCGACATTAGCGCATCGTTTACCAAAACGAACCCTGCTGTATACCTTCCCCTTTATCCAACATCCCAGTGATTTCTCGTGGAAGTGCAGAGGTGTTCTCGGCTTCCAATAAAGCGAGTATCACGTCAACATATTCCTATACAAACTCCTTCTTTGACCTGCATTCGGATGCGGCCGGCGCTGGTGTTGCCTAATATAAAGATTTAGGTCACCTGTTTTTACACATTGAGGATGCATGTTGGTCCCAAACATCATCTGTTGGTTCTTTGTGTAATTACAGCTGATCTGGCAATAACGGAGTAGCAACCGCGTGCGGTCAATCATGCTCATGCTCATGCTCATGCTCAAAATGGAGGGCTGATTCTATGCTGTTCTCCTTTTTCCGGTTTTAGTGTTGTGCAATTTAGCCTGTGTTTTTTCCGTTGGTGTTTTCGGAGAATTTTGTTTACGAAGTCTTTGTCATACCCATTCAACTCAGCTGCTTTATGTATCCTGTTTCTCTCGATTTCAAAATCTTCTCTGTCCATCGGTAGTATGTTGTATAGGCGGTGTGCCATAGAATGGGCAAATTTTGACACTTGCTATCAAAAAATGTTAAATTTTTAGTATAAAAAATCAACGGACATATAAAAATGCCCTCACTTCTTATACATATTTTTAACTTTTGCTATCAAAAGAAAAGTTACTTTTACATGGTATATTTTTTCTGCAATTTAACTATCTATTACATTGTCGATTACAGTATTTCAATAAAACATGTCATTTTTTAGTATATTATATTTTACACATTGACACTTCTGAATTATTTTTTCAGAATTGTGACTTTAAATGATCAACCAATATCATAGAATAAAATCTCTATCAATATCAAACAAATTCGCAGCTATATCGGAATCAATCGGTCCGGATCGATTCGCGAAGCAACATGAATTGACTCTAGACACCTGTTGCTACTAAAAATGGAATAATATCTTGAGTTTAAAATGACAAAGAATAGTGTACACAGCTTTTTGCAATCTATTGTATGAATAATTGACGTCTTCAAAAAATTTTTCTATGAGTCGATATTTCCTTGAGTCGATGATCCCTTCGATATCGACTCCTGGAGATTTCACTGTATAAGTTGATGTAGTTGTGACCGCAAATTTTTGAAGATTTTGATGGTGAATTTTGAGGTGAATAAAGCGATATTGAGTTGATGGTGTGATGGATGTATGATTTAAATTTCGATTATTTTTTAATTATAATTATTATTAGCGTATTTAAATATAATAATAAGCTCTAGTTTATTAATTTAAATACATATAATATGTCCTAAAAATGGCGACAAAATTCCCGCGCGTGGATCATTTGACAAATGAGGAGGTCGATTACGAATTGATGATTCGGGGCAAAGCTCAAGAAATTATTTCTGATGCTGAATCGAAAAACCGATTGTTGCGTTGATTGTTTTCGGACGACATTAAAGAACATCGCGGTTTACTATTGACCAAGAATATGATCGTATGTCAAGTATAGGGGACTACCTTTTTTTAATAGTGGAATGTTTGTAATGATTTATTTATGTACTAATATCCATTCAGAATTAATATTGTGTGTTCTACCACAAATCATGACATATCAACACTATTATAAATATTTTTGTACGCTTTTTTATATTATTAAATGTTTTAGCTTTCGCAGTTAAGTTAATGTAATTGTAGAAAAATCATCAAACCTAATTGTCAAGGGAAAAAAAAGGAATAAAACAAAACTTAAAATAAACTTAAACTATCTTACTGACTATAAAGTGAGCTAATCGTTGCAATTGAGGATTGCAACGATTTTTGTCGGAATTTGTTGATAATTTGGCTTGACATATTTTCTAATGTTTCTACATTAGTGAGCCTATGTAGCTCGTTCGTGCTAAACCAGGGAGGACGCTTCAAAATCATTTTCACAAGTTTATTCTGAATCCTTTGAAGTGTCTTCTTCCTGGTTACACAACAACTTGTCCAGATGGGAACTGCATATAACATTGCTGGCTTAAAAATTTGTTTGTAAATTAACAGTTTATTCTTGAGACAATGTCTAGAACTCCTGTTGATAAGAGGATATAAACATTTGATATACTTATTGCACTTTGACTGGATATTTTCAATGTGCTCCTTGAAAGTAAGATTCTTATCATAAATTAGCCCTAAGTATTTAACTTGATCAGACCAATTTAAGACCACACCGTTCATCTCAATAACGTGGTTATTGGTGGGTTTGAGAAATGAAACTCTTGGCTTATGAGGAAAAATAATTAACTGTGTTTTAGAAGCATTAGGGGCAATCTTCCATTCCTGCAAGTATGAAGAAAATATATCTAACCTTTTTAGTAGCCGACTGCATATAACACGAAGGCTTTTTCCTTTTGCGGAAATGCTTGTATCGTTACAAAACAGAGATTTCTCACAACCTGGTGGTAAATCAGGAAGATCAGAAGTAAAAATGTTATATAAGATTGGGCCCAAGATACTCCCCTGAGGCACACCAGCTCTAACAGGCAATCTATTAGGTTTACCATTTAGATAGTTAACCTGAAGAGTGCGGTTAGTTAAATAACTTTGTATCATTTTTGTGAGGTAAAGCGGAAAACTGAAATTTGACATTTTAGCTATTAAACCTTTATGCCAAACACTGTCGAATACCTTTTCTATATCTAGAAGAGCAGCTCCAGTCGAATAGCCTTCAGATTTATTAGTTCGAATCATATTTGTTACTCTAAGTAACTGATGAGTAGTGGAATGCCCATGGCGAAATCCAAACTGCTCATTTGCAAAAATTGAGTTCTCATTAATATGTGTTATCATTCTATTAAGAATTGTTCTTTCAAAGAGTTTGCTAATAGAGGAAAGTAAACTAATTGGTCGATAACTTGATGCCTCAGCTGGATTCTTTTCGGGTTTGACTTTGGCATTTTTCCATTTCGTAGGAAAATGTTCTAGTGCAAAGCATCTGTTAAAAATTTTTACCAAGAAATTTAAAGAGTTTTCGGGAAGTCTTTTGATGAGGATATATAAAATCCCATCATCTCCTGGTGCTTTTATGTTTTTGAATTTTTTGAGAATAGTTCGCACCTCATTCAAGTTTGTTTCCAATACCTCTTCGGAAAGAAATTCTTGGGTGGTGATCTGATCATACTTTTGGTTTACTTCATTTTTAATAGGACTTACTACGTTCAAATTGGAGTTATGAGCACTCTCAAACTGCTGAGCAAGTTTTTGAGATTTTTGTTCATTCGTTAGAAAAATGCAATCACCATCTTTAAGGACTGGAATGGGCTTCGAAGGTTTCTTAAGAACTTTCGAAAGTTTCCAGAAAGGTTTCGAATAAGGTTTTAGTTGTTCAACTTCTCTCATGAAATTCTCATTTCGCAAGAGAGTGAATCTATGTTTAATTTCCTTCTGTAATTCTTGAAAAATAATTTTCAAAGCAGGATCACGAGATCTTTGGTATTGACGTCTCCGTATGTTCTTCAAACTTATAAGAAGTTAAAGTTCACTGTCAATAATTGGTGCATTAAATTTCACACGAGTCTTAGGAACTGATAAATTCCGGGCATTGAGAATTAAGCTGATAAAATTATCTAATGCTCTGTCAATGTCAGCACTATTTTGTAAAATAATATCATCATTCAAATTTTCTTAGATCGTAGAACGATATCTATCCCAATTAGTCTTGTGATAATTTAACACAGATCTAGTGGGATTTAAATTAGTTTCATGGGAAATAGAAAATGTTATGGGAAGATGATCAGAATCAAAGTCAGCATGAGTTAATAAATCACTGCATGAATGACTTTGATTTGTTACGACCAAACCAATTGTAGATGGATTCCTAATAGAAGAATAACATGTAGGACCATTTGGAAATAAAACTGAATGAAATCCAGCCGAGCAATCATTAATCAATATTTTTCCATTGGAATTGCTTTGAGCATTATCCCAAGATCGATGTTTCGCATTAAAAACACCGATGATTGAAAATTTAGATTTGTTTCTTGTGAGTTTTTGCAAATTTCCCTTGAAATTTTTTTTTTCGCTCATCTGTGCATTGAAAAGGCAAGTACACTGCAACTATAAATAAAATGCCAATACTTGTTTCAATTTCAATTCCCAAACTCTCGATAACTTTGGTTTCAAGATGGGGTAAAACGCGATGTTTTATTCGACGGTGGATAACTATTGCAACTCCACCACCGGCAACATCAATTCTATCAAACCTATGAACCATATAATTTGGGTTCTTTTTTTAGTTTAATATTTGGCTTCACAAGCGTTTCAGTCACAACTGCAATATGCACATCGTGGATTGTTAAAAAATTTAAAAATTCATCCTCTTTCGCCGTTAAAGAGTGAGCATTCCAATTTAGAAAATTTACAGCATTATTTGAAATCATTGCTGAATTTCAATTTCATTACAATATTAGTTGTAAATTTCATACCTTCTTGAACAGCCTCATACATCGAGTTACAGTTCAACAAAGCGGACATTAACTGCAGCATGGATTGTTGTAGGTAATCAATCTTTTCGGGTGTTGGAATACCTAAATCATTACTGGCTGACTTTTCAGCACCAAACACGGTTTGTTACTGTTTGAATTTGAAATATTACCTGAAAGGACACTGGCATATGAACAGCCTGGTGTTGCCTGAACAGGATTATTTGTCTGAAATTTGTTATCTGAATTTAAATTATAATCTACATACACACCTACTAATGAAAGTGCTGGTGATGCCTGAACAGTATTGAAAGTCTTTTGATTACCCACATTGACAACAGGTTGTTTAGAATTTCTACGTTGTCTGGAAGCAATAATTTTTGACCTTACAGGACAATTAAACAAATTAGATTTGTGATTTCCCCCACAATTTACTCATTTGAAACTATTAGTGGTCTCTTTCACGGGGCAGATATCTTTCGTGTGACTAGTGTCACCACAAATCATACATTTTGCTGCCATATGGCAGTTTCGAGTTCCATGACCATAGGCTTGGCAATTCCGACATTGCGTAAGATTATGGATTCCTCCATGTCTCTTGGAATTTTCCCACTTTATTCGTTAAATAAATCACGTGCTTTTTCCAAACATTTCAAATTATTAACTTTGGTATGATCAAAATGTGCTAAGTAATTTTCCTGGTGTATTCCAGTTTGATTAATTTTGGCATTTGCCTTTCGTTTCATCAAAATTACTTGGTTGGGGGCAAAACCAAGTGATTCTGACAAACAATCTCTAATTTCATCAATAGTTTGATCATTTGAAAGACCTTTCAAAACAGCTTTAAACGGTCCCTCGTTTTTGGCATCAAAAGAATAAAATTTATACATCTTTTCAGTCAAATACTGTAAAAGATGTTTATGGCCATCAAAAGATTCGGCCAAAATACGAATTTCGCCTTGGCGGCCAATTTGAAAATTAACTTTCACATCCGACAAAAATGATGAAAGTTCTGATCGAAATGTTTCAAAATTTGCTACAAATACCACAATAGGTGGAACATTAACCTTCTTCATAACGGCTTTATGCTCAGTATGAGAAGTTTGGAATTCTTGCTCCCCAACGGAAGAAAGAATATCATACCTGTTAGTCGAAATTTGTGGTCCCCGTGGTTTAGTGGTTAGCGATGCCGGTCGGCTAGTTCTCCCACACGGTTGTGATATCGGGTTCGATTCCCGATCGAGTCGAGGATCTTTTCCAGCTGGAAATTTTCTCGACTTAGCACGGTGTATCGTTGTACTTATCCTACACATGCAAAATATGCCGAAAACAATATCGATAACGAATTCTATCAACTAATCTAGTTGATCGAGACCGCTATTAGCCCCAAGGCTATGCGTGCGATATTGTTTGTCGAAATTTCAGTGTCACTTGGAGGAGATGCCTCACGTTTCCTTGAAGCCGCATCAAAGCGAGCTTTTTCATTTCTTCCAGGCATAACTGGAAAACTTTACTTTCACTTCACTATAGATTTTAAGTAGAAATATCTCAAACCAAATTTACTCACTAAACACTCGTTAACGTTAAAAACAAATTTATTACTTCGCGTTTCAACAGGTAGTCTTTTAAAAAGATTGCCTGTTGAAAGCGAAAAACAAAATTTCAATATCTCTCGGTAGTCTAAGACTTAACCTCGAGCTGTTGGTAAAATGCGACCGTACAGTTCAAGTTCCGTACAGTTCAAGACCGTACAGTTCAATAGTATAGTGGATGACTAGAGAAGAAGGTTAGAAACGGGAAAGGACACTGATCGCTGCCTATCGCGTGTGAAGCACTATGCGCTGAGGGTGGCGCGTAGTATCGCGAACGACCATGAGTCAGAGAGGATGCGTAGGGAGCTTGGAAGTGAAATTCGTGCTGTGTTGAATAGGTTCATTGCGAAGAAAGACGACGGGCTGCCGAAGAAAGTGGATGAAAATCAAAGGACAGCGTTGGAGCAGGAGAATGCGGAAGCAGTTAGCGAAAACGAAGAAAACAATTCAAAATCTTCTCAGGAAAAACGAATCGATACAATTCCAAAACTGTCACCCCAGAATCAAAGCTTTGAAATGCAGGTTCTCAAGCAAAAGTTGGAATTCTTAGAACGGCAACTGGCTGAAGCAAGAACGACGGCCCGACTGGCTACTGAAAAATTTAACAGTAGCAGGTATGGAAGAGGACAGGCCACGAATTCAGATGAGGAAACGGATAGCGAAGATTCGTATTCCGACAGCTAAAGTAAGCCAAAAAATGGGCATAACAGGAAAAGTTCTAGTTTTGAACGCCGAGACGAAAGGAGAAATACGGAGCGGTGCCAGGAACAGAGAAACTTTAACGGTGATGGAAATAGATACGAGATGGATAATGGGTCAAATAGAGGTAGACACTGGAATCGTCGAAACGATGGTGAGAGCTACTGGGACAGTTGGAGTAGAATGGATGAAGGGGATCGATTTGACACGAACCAAGAGCGAACAAGGCGAACTCCACAGCGTGAAATTATCGAACGGGAAATCCAGAACGCAGATCGAAGAATGAAGAAATGGCATTTGACATTTAGCGGAGATCCGCGCCAGCGATCACTAGAGGACTTTGTACACGAGATTAGAAGGCTGGCAAGGATGGATAGAATCTACGGAGAGACCCTTCTGCAACGAGTACACACGATACTACGCGGGGAAGTATACGATTGGTATTTGTGCTATACTGACGAGTTCTTAGATTGGGAGGATTTCGAGACGAGAATCCGGTATATGTTCGGAAACCCAAACAAGAATCAGGGCAATAGACAGAAGATATACGAGCGAAAACAGAACCGAACCCAAACCTTCCTTACATTCAAGACCGAAATTGAGCGTTTAAATAAATTATTAACGACACCGTTAGATCAGCAAAGACTTTTTGAAGTGATCTGGGACAACATGCGCCTCCACTACCGATCAAAATTGGCATGTAGAACGGTTAACGATATACGGAAGCTGGAATACTTTGGCTATAGAATCGACGCCAATGACCCGACATTACGACAGTGTCGCGAGGGACCGATTCGACAGCAAAATGCGATACGAAACGTAGAGGCTGCAGAAGAATGCGAAGACTCGTATTCAGAAGAAGAGGTGAACGCACTGGATAAGCAATAAGAGAGGGATCGTCGTGGTAAAACGCCTGAAGAACCAAGGAGTACAAGTCAGCAACCGAATGCGATACTAACACCTAGTGACAACCAGCAAGGACCGATGTGCTAGAATTGCCGGAATACAGGGCATATTTGGCGGCTATGCAGGGAACCAAAGCGAATGTTCTGCTACCTTTGTGGTACAACCGACAAAACCACTTGGACATGCGGAAACCACGAGAGAGGTGACCGACATGCGAGAAACAAGCCATCGGCAAACTGAGAAAGGAATGCATTGTAGGAGACTCCAGCATTCCTTCGACTGATAAACTTCCCAACTCTAACATATTCGAAGACCCGTTCATGAAGGTGTGTGAGGTGAAGATTCACACGGAAACCTGCCCACAGGTTAAAGTAAAGATTTTTGACACCGAATTCGATGCGCTACTGGATTCTGGCGCAAGCATTTGCGTAACAAATGTAGCAGATATTGCGGATAAGAATCGTTTGAGGATGCAGCGAAGCTCTCTCAAGATCGTCACTGCCGACAAAACGATCCACGAGTGCTTGGGATGCGTTCAACTTCCGATGGTATTACGGGGCGTTACTAAAGTAATTCCAACACTAGTCGTACCGCAGGTATGCAAAGAACTTATTCTGGGGTACAACTTCTGGAAGTCCTTTGGAATAGAACCGATGATGCGAGGAGTAGCTGGATTTGAAATAGTGACGACAATGACTACAGATGCGGAATTGGAAGAAGAAACGATCAAGTTTAAATTAATGCCAGTGGAAATACTTCCAACGCTAAAGAGCAGTGAACCGGATGCAACGCTTGATATTCCAGCACTGGAAATATCTGAACCATCTATGACTACTCCAGAGACGATGGAAACAGAGCACGAGCTGACGCGAAGCGAACGGAGGAAATTAGTGGGAGCGATAAAACGATTTTCATGCACGACAGCGAACTATTTGGGTAGGACATCACTGATACAGATACGATTGATAACTCGAGAATATCGCCAATTTTAGATTTCGCTTGTCCTAAATGCGTGAAGGATATACGAAGATTACTGGGTCTAGCAGGTTTCTACCAGCGATTTATACGAAATTATAGCCGTATTGTGGCTCCGATATCGGATCTGCTTAAGAAAACGAAAAAGTTTGCGTGGACAGAGGCAGCAGAAACTGCATTCGGAGAACTCAAAGCAGCACTGGTATCAGCACCGATTCTCGGGAATCCGGACTTCAAGTTACAGTTCACGATTGAGTCAGACGCCTCAGACAACGCAGTTGGCGCTGCGCTTATTCAGCATATCGAGGGCCAACCGAAAACGATTGCGTACTTTAGCAAGAAATTAAGCACTACGCAGCGTAAATACGCAAGCGTGGAAAAAGAATATTTGGACGTGCGGCTAGCAAATGAGCATTTTCGGCATTATGTAGAAGGCTCACGCTTCAAGGTAATTACCGATGCGAGAAGTCTGCTGTGGCTTTTCACAATTGGAGTAGAATCGGGAAACTCGAAGCTGTTAAGGTGGGCACTAAAATTTCAATTGTACGATATCGAGCTTGAGTATAAAATAGGGAAAGAATAATACACTCGCCGACTGTCTATCGAGATCTGTAGAAACCATATGTACACTTACGGCGGGCGCAGACCTCCAAGAACTAATAGAACGAATCCACAAGGAACCAGTGAACTATCCGGATTTTCGGGTGGTAGATGGTCAGCTGCTAAAGTATGTGAAAACAAGCGCGAAGATAGAAGACCCACGGTTTCAGTGGAAACAATATCCTCCGAAAGTCGAGAGAGAAGAAATAATTACCCGAATTCACAAACAGGCTCATCTGGGATACGAGAAGACTTTAGCGGCACTAAGGGAGTGATATTATTGGCCATGGATGAGTAGCGAGGTAAGAAAGCAGTGTAGATTGTGTATGCAATGCCAGACCAGCAAAGCGACCAACCAAAACCAGACTCCTCCGATGGCGGAACAAACGAAAATAGCCCAGTATCCCTGGCAGTTCCTGACAATGGACTACGTTGGTCCACTACCAGCATCGGGTAAAAGTCGAAGCACATGTCTGTTAGTGATGACAGACGTCTTTAGCAAGTTCGTGTTAGTTCAGCCTTTTCAACAGGCAACCGCGGAATCGTTGGTACAGTTCGTAGAGAACATCATTTTCCTGTTGTTCGGTGTACCAGAGGTGCTCCTATCGGACAACGGAATACAATTTACATCCGCAATATTTCAGAGCCTTTTGGCGAAGTACCACGTGACCCACTGGAGAACTCCAAATTATCACCCGCAGGTGAACGATACGGAACGTGTGAATCGCGTGATTACTACAGCCATCCGAGCTTCCATCGGAAAGAACCACAAAGAATGGACAAACAACTTGCAACTTATAGCCAATGCCATTCGGAATTCAGTACACGACACCACGCAATATTCCCCATACTTCGTCTTATTCGGAAGGAATATGGTTTCTGACGGTAAGGAATATCGGCACTTGAGAGATACAACAGCCGGTACTGGGGTGATAAATGATGATGAAAGGAAGAGAATGTACGAAGAGGTTCGGAAGAACTTGGGAGTAGCTTACGACGAACGTTCTTTCTACTACAATTTGCGCTCCAACGCCAAATGTCTTACTTATTCGGCAGGTGAAAAAGTCTTGAAAAAGAACATTGAACAATCGGATAAGGGTAAGGGATTTAGCGCAAAGCTTGCACCGAAATACGTGCCAGCTGTTGTGAGAAGGGTAGTAGGAAACCACTGTTACGACCTCGATGATCTGAAAGGTAAACGACTTGGAATTTTCAATTGCAAGTTCCTTAAAAAACTTGTTCTTCCTGTCGGTAACGGTTGGATTAATAAAATTTCTTCAGCTATGTATCTTTCAGCTTAACTGATTGAGACTATGCACCATGATGCTCTATAGCTCTGGTTGCTAAAAACATCGTCCGACTGTTCACAAGTTGTACTACCCTTGAGACAGTGCGGCCCCACAACAACTTCATTTACTGGGGACTCTTGGTTCGAGGACTTGCTCCTCCCAAGAAACTTGTGAATAAGTTTGATTACGGTAAAATGGAACATTGTTTAATGAAATCGTAAATTTTTTCAGCTATGTATCTCTCAGTTTTAACTGATTGAGACAACGCGCCATGATGCTTCGACTCTGGTTGCTGAAAACATCGTCCAACTGTTCACAAGTTGCACTACCCTTGAGATAGTGCGTCCCCACACCTTCATTTACTAGGAATTCTTGGTTTGAGGACTTGCTCCTCTCAAGAAACTTGTGAATGAGTTTGGCTACGGTAAACTACAACACCGTCTAATGAAATCGTAAATTTTTCTTCAGCTATGTATCTTTCAGCTTAACTGATTGAGACTATGCACCATGATGTTCTATAGCTCTGGTTGCCAGAAACATCGTCCGACTGTTCACAAGTTGCACTACCCTTGAAATAGTGCGTCTCCACCAGAGCCTGACAAAGTCATTTTCAATTGACAATTATTAGGTTATAGTGACGCTTTGAAACGTCGCTTTCAATTGAAAAGCTTTTGTATCATTTTCGAGCACTTCGTGAGTCACATGACACACAGTCAAAAGCTCTTGCTGTGATTCTGACAACTGAAGGGTCTTCAAATGATACAAACGCTTTTCAATTGAAAGCGGAGATTATCACTATCACTCCTACATGACGAATCTCAATTGAAAATGGCAATGAGCGCTGACGGAGACAGAAGGCTTCCAAACAGTATATATAGGAAAGAGGAAGGAAATATTAATCGGAACTTGCGTAACGTATTTATTGGATGCCATTGCCGTTCTAACTACGGCCTGCGGTATTAAAAAAATTACCATCAAACGAAACGATGCGGTGCTGATTTCAATTGAGACGCTGAAGGAAAGGAAAGAGTCTCTTCCTCCGTCACTCTCTCCGTCGATTGAAATAGTCATTAATTTCATTTGAAATGATCCGAAAGAAGAAAGAGGGAAAGAGAGAAGGAAGTGATTCGTTAATAGTAGCCGAAGGAATCAAGGGAAAATGAAACTGTTCGAATCGAAATGACAGCGCGAGTATATTAGTTTCATTGCTTTGTTTTGAAAATATAGAGCCCTGGTCTTCACAACAACTTCATTTACTGGGGATTCTTGGTTTGAGGACTTGCTCCTCCCAAGAAACTTGTGAATGAGTTTGGCTACGGTAAACTACAACACCGTTTAATGAAATCGTAAATTTTTCTTCAGCTATGTATCTTTCAGCTTAATTGATTGAGACTATGCACCATAATGCTCTATAGCTCTGGTTGCTAAAAACATCGTCCAACTGTTCACAAGTTGCACTACCCTTGAGACAGTGCGGCCCCACAACAACTTCATTTACTGGGGATTCTTGGTTCGAGGACTTGTTCCTCCCTAGAAACTTGTGAAAGAGTTTGATTACGGTAAAATGGAACATTGTTTAATGAAATCGTAGATTTTTTCAGCTATTTTTCTCTCAGTTTTAACTGATTGAGACAACGCGTCATGATGCATCGACTCTGGTTGCTAAAACATCGTCCAACTGTTCACAAGTTGCACTACCCTTGAGATAGTGCGTCCCCACAACTTCATTTACTGGGGATTCTTGGTTCGAGGACTTGCTCCTCCCGAGAAACTTGTGAATGAGTTTGGCTACTGTAAACTACAACACCGTTTGATGAAATAGTAAATTTTTCTTCAGCTATGTATCTTTCAGCCTAACTGATTGAGACTATGCACCATGATGCTCTATAGCTCTGGTTGCCGAAAAACATCGTCCAACTGTTCACAAGTTGCACTACCCTTGAGATAGTGCGTCCCCACAACAACTTCATTTACTGGGGATTCTTGGTTTGAGGATTTGCTCCTCCCAAGAAACTTGTGAATGAGTTTGGCTACGGTAAACTACAACACCGTTTGATGAAATCGTAAATTTTGCTTCAGCTATGTATCTTTCAGCTTAACTGATTGAGACTATGCACCATGATGCTCTATAGCTCTGGTAGCTAAAAACATCGTCCGACTGTTCACAAGTTGCACTACCCTTGAGACAGTGCGGCCCCACAACAACTTCATTTACTGGGAATTCTTGGTTCGAGGACTTGTTCCTCCCAAGAAACTTGTGAATGAGTTTGATTACGGTAAAATGGAACATTGTTTAATGAAATCGTAAATTTTTGCAGTTATGTATCTCTCAGTTTTAACTGATTGAGTCAACGCGCCATGATGCTTCGACTCTGGTTGCTGAAAACATCGTCCAACTGTTCACAAGTTTGCACTGTCTTTAAGACAGTGCGCCCCCACAACAACTTCATTTACTGGGGGATCTTGGTCGAGGACTTGCTCTTTCCAAGGAACTTGTGAATATGTTCGGTACGGTAAACTTTAACACCGTTTAACACAACCCTCGCCTTTTGGCTAAATAATTTAATAAGACCAGGGTTAATAAGACCATAATTCAGATCTGGCAAGAATTGAAGGGAAGGAGGAGGATGGATTGTGACTGTGCACGATCACTCCACGAAAATTGTAAATATGTTTATATATATCTATATATATATATATATATATATATATATATATATATATATATATATATATATATATATATATATATATATATATATATATATATATATATATATATATATATATATATATATATATATATATATATATATATATATATAAACATATTTACAATTTTCGTGGAGTGATCGTGCACAGTCACAATCCATCCTCCTCCTTCCCTTCAATTCTTGCCAGATCTGAATTATGGTCTTATTAACCCTGGTCTTATTAAATTATTTAGCCAAAAGGCGAGGGTTGTGTTAAACGGTGTTAAAGTTTACCGTACCGAACATATTCACAAGTTCCTTGGAAAGAGCAAGTCCTCGACCAAGATCCCCCAGTAAATGAAGTTGTTGTGGGGGCGCAATGTCTTAAAGACAGTGCAAACTTGTGAACAGTTGGACGATGTTTTCAGCAACCAGAGTCGAAGCATCATGGCGCGTTGACTCAATCAGTTAAAACTGAGAGATACATAACTGCAAAAATTTACGATTTCATTAAACAATGTTCCATTTTACCGTAATCAAACTCATTCACAAGTTTCTTGGGAGGAACAAGTCCTCGAACCAAGAATTCCCAGTAAATGAAGTTGTTGTGGGGCCGCACTGTCTCAAGGGTAGTGCAACTTGTGAACAGTCGGACGATGTTTTTAGCTACCAGAGCTATAGAGCATCATGGTGCATAGTCTCAATCAGTTAAGCTGAAAGATACATAGCTGAAGCAAAATTTACGATTTCATCAAACGGTGTTGTAGTTTACCGTAGCCAAACTCATTCACAAGTTTCTTGGGAGGAGCAAATCCTCAAACCAAGAATCCCCAGTAAATGAAGTTGTTGTGGGGACGCACTATCTCAAGGGTAGTGCAACTTGTGAACAGTTGGACGATGTTTTTCGGCAACCAGAGCTATAGAGCATCATGGTGCATAGTCTCAATCAGTTAGGCTGAAAGATACATAGCTGAAGAAAAATTTACTATTTCATCAAACGGTGTTGTAGTTTACAGTAGCCAAACTCATTCACAAGTTTCTCGGGAGGAGCAAGTCCTCGAACCAAGAATCCCCAGTAAATGAAGTTGTGGGGACGCACTATCTCAAGGGTAGTGCAACTTGTGAACAGTTGGACGATGTTTTAGCAACCAGAGTCGATGCATCATGACGCGTTGTCTCAATCAGTTAAAACTGAGAGAAAAATAGCTGAAAAAATCTACGATTTCATTAAACAATGTTCCATTTTACCGTAATCAAACTCTTTCACAAGTTTCTAGGGAGGAACAAGTCCTCGAACCAAGAATCCCCAGTAAATGAAGTTGTTGTGGGGCCGCACTGTCTCAAGGGTAGTGCAACTTGTGAACAGTTGGACGATGTTTTTAGCAACCAGAGCTATAGAGCATTATGGTGCATAGTCTCAATCAATTAAGCTGAAAGATACATAGCTGAAGAAAAATTTACGATTTCATTAAACGGTGTTGTAGTTTACCGTAGCCAAACTCATTCACAAGTTTCTTGGGAGGAGCAAGTCCTCAAACCAAGAATCCCCAGTGAATGAAGTTGTTGTGAAGACCAGGGCTCTATATTTTCAAAACAAAGCAATGAAACTAATATACTCGCGCTGTCATTTCGATTCGAACAGTTTCATTTTCCCTTGATTCCTTCGGCTACTATTAACGAATCACTTCCTTCTCTCTTTCCCTCTTTCTTCTTTCGGATCATTTCAAATGAAATTAATGACTATTTCAATCGACGGAGAGAGTGACGGAGGAAGAGACTCTTTCCTTTCCTTCAGCGTCTCAATTGAAATCAGCACCGCATCGTTTCGTTTGATGGTAATTTTTTTAATACCGCAGGCCGTAGTTAGAACGGCAATGGCATCCAATAAATACGTTACGCAAGTTCCGATTAATATTTCCTTCCTCTTTCCTATATATACTGTTTGGAAGCCTTCTGTCTCCGTCAGCGCTCATTGCCATTTTCAATTGAGATTCGTCATGTAGGAGTGATAGTGATAATCTCCGCTTTCAATTGAAAAGCGTTTGTATTATTTGAAGACCCTTCAGTTGTCAGAATCACAGCAAGAGCTTTTGACTGTGTGTCATGTGACTCACGAAGTGCTCGAAAATGATACAAAAGCTTTTCAATTGAAAGCGACGTTTCAAAGCGTCACTATAACCTAATAATTGTCAATTGAAAATGACTTTGTCAGGCTCTGGTGGAGACGCACTATTTCAAGGGTAGTGCAACTTGTGAACAGTCGGACGATGTTTCTGGCAACCAGAGCTATAGAACATCATGGTGCATAGTCTCAATCAGTTAAGCTGAAAGATACATAGCTGAAGAAAAATTTACGATTTCATTAGACGGTGTTGTAGTTTACCGTAGCCAAACTCATTCACAAGTTTCTTGAGAGGAGCAAGTCCTCAAACCAAGAATTCCTAGTAAATGAAGGTGTGGGGACGCACTATCTCAAGGGTAGTGCAACTTGTGAACAGTTGGACGATGTTTTCAGCAACCAGAGTCGAAGCATCATGGCGCGTTGTCTCAATCAGTTAAAACTGAGAGATACATAGCTGAAAAAATTTACGATTTCATTAAACAATGTTCCATTTTACCGTAATCAAACTTATTCACAAGTTTCTTGGGAGGAGCAAGTCCTCGAACCAAGAGTCCCCAGTAAATGAAGTTGTTGTGGGGCCGCACTGTCTCAAGGGTAGTACAACTTGTGAACAGTCGGACGATGTTTTTAGCAACCAGAGCTATAGAGCATCATGGTGCATAGTCTCAATCAGTTAAGCTGAAAGATACATAGCTGAAGAAATTTTATTAATCCAACCGTTACCGACAGGAAGAACAAGTTTTTTAAGGAACTTGCAATTGAAAATTCCAAGTCGTTTACCTTTCAGATCATCGAGGTCGTAACAGTGGTTTCCTACTACCCTTCTCACAACAGCTGGCACGTATTTCGGTGCAAGCTTTGCGCTAAATCCCTTACCCTTATCCGATTGTTCAATGTTCTTTTTCAAGACTTTTTCACCTGCCGAATAAGTAAGACATTTGGCGTTGGAGCGCAAATTGTAGTAGAAAGAACGTTCGTCGTAAGCTACTCCCAAGTTCTTCCGAACCTCTTCGTACATTCTCTTCCTTTCATCATCATTTATCACCCCAGTACCGGCTGTTGTATCTCTCAAGTGCCGATATTCCTTACCGTCAGAAACCATATTCCTTCCGAATAAGACGAAGTATGGGGAATATTGCGTGGTGTCGTGTACTGAATTCCGAATGGCATTGGCTATAAGTTGCAAGTTGTTTGTCCATTCTTTGTGGTTCTTTCCGATGGAAGCTCGGATGGCTGTAGTAATCACGCGATTCACACGTTCCGTATCGTTCACCTGCGGGTGATAATTTGGAGTTCTCTAGTGGGTCACGTGGTACTTCGCCAAAAGGCTCTGAAATATTGCGGATGTAAATTGTATTCCGTTGTCCGATAGGAGCACCTCTGGTACACCGAACAACAGGAAAATGATGTTCTCTACGAACTGTACCAACGATTCCGCGGTTGCCTGTTGAAAAGGCTGAACTAACACGAACTTGCTAAAGACGTCTGTCATCACTAACAGACATGTGCTTCGACTTTTACCCGATGCTGGTAGTGGATCAACGTAGTCCATTGTCAGGAACTGCCAGGGATACTGGGCTATTTTCGTTTGTTCCGCCATCGGAGGAGTCTGGTTTTGGTTGGTCGCTTTGCTGGTCTGGCATTGCATACACAATCTACACTGCTTTCTTACCTCGCTACTCATCCATGGCCAATAATATCACTCCCTTAGTGCCGCTAAAGTCTTCTCGTATCCCAGATGAGCCTGTTTGTGAATTCGGGTAATTATTTCTTCTCTCTCGACTTTCGGAGGATATTGTTTCCACTGAAACCGTGGGTCTTCTATCTTCGCGCTTGTTTTCACATACTTTAGCAGCTGACCATCTACCACCCGAAAATCCGGATAGTTCACTGGTTCCTTGTGGATTCGTTCTATTAGTTCTTGGAGGTCTGCGCCCGCCGTAAGTGTACATATGGTTTCTACAGATCTCGATAGACAGTCGGCGAGTGTATTATTCTTTCCCTATTTTATACTCAAGCTCGATATCGTACAATTGAAATTTTAGTGCCCACCTTAACAGCTTCGAGTTTCCCGATTCTACTCCAATTGTGAAAAGCCACAGCAGACTTCTCGCATCGGTAATTACCTTGAAGCGTGAGCCTTCTACATAATGCCGAAAATGCTCAATTGCTAGCCGCACGTCCAAACATTCTTTTTCCACGCTTGCGTATTTACGCTGCGTAGTGCTTAATTTCTTGCTAAAGTACGCAATCGTTTTCGGTTGGCCCTCGATATGCTGAATAAGCGCAGCGCCAACTGCGTTGTCTGAGGCGTCTGACTCAATCGTGAACTGTAACTTGAAGTCCGGATTCCCGAGAATCGGTGCTGATACCAGTGCTGCTTTGAGTTCTCCGAATGCAGTTTCTGCTGCCTCTGTCCACGCAAACTTTTTCGTTTTCTTAAGCAGATCCGATATCGGAGCCACAATACGGCTATAATTTCGTATAAATCGCTGGTAGAAACCTGCTAGACCCAGTAATCTTCGTATATCCTTCACGCATTTAGGACAAGCGAAATCTAAAATTGGCGATATTCTCGAGTTATCAATCGTATCTGTATCAGTGATGTCCTACCCAAATAGTTCGCTGTCGTGCATGAAAATCGTTTTATCGCTTCCACTAATTTCCTCCGTTCGCTTCGCGTCAGCTCGTGCTCTGTTTCCATCGTCTCTATGTATATTATATATATATATATATATTATATATATATATATATATTATATATATATATATATATATATATATATATATATATATATATATATATATATATATATATATATATATATATATATATATATATATATAAATATATATATATATATATATATATATATATATATATATATATATATATATATATATATATATATATATATATATATATATATATATATATATATATATATATATATATATATATATATATATATATATATATATATATATATATATATATATATATATATTTTTTTTTTTTTTTGTTTCAGGTGGAGGGGAAATTTGCATCCAAACCCCTGAGGTGACCAACCTCAGGGAGTGTGGGGTTGGTTTGAATCAGTGACCGGACCCACTAAAACCCCTCCAGTCTCCAGCCCATAATACTCCCCGGGACCACCGCTAGATATTGCTTCGGGGAGCGGCTTTTGTGCTCTGTGCACCCTCTTGGTTCTATAGATCTCTTTGCTAACTTAGCTAACTAACCTGGAGACTGGCCGTTAGCTAACACTGGCGTGTCGGTGGTCAACCTGTCGCCTGTTTTGCAATTCTAAAACTATTTGAGAGGCGGCTGTACAAACCGCCCTCCAAATGTTTGGGTCTTTACACATCCTCCGAACTAGGTTGTCCGGAGTGGTGTCTGGCCCGCTCACTACCATCATGTCGCTCCGCGCATGCACAAAACGAGGGCACACGAAGAAGACATGCTCAGCAGTCTCTTCCGCATCCGCGCACTCGGGACACATGGGGGACCCCGCATGCCCGAATCTGTGTAGATACTGCCTGAAGCAACCATGACCTGACAGAATCTGTGTCAAGTGGAAGTTAACTTCTCCATGGCGCCTCCCGACCCATCCGGATACGTCCGGAATAAGTCGATGCGTTCATCTACCCTTTGCGGAATTGGACCATTCCTGCTGCCATCTGATCATCGAGAATGACCTTCTGGTGCCTCGTATACCCCTTGTGTCACGTTGATCGAAGCATTCTACGTCCTCCTTAATGGCTATGCTGATAGGCATCATGCCGGACAGGACGCAGATTGCGTCGTATGACACTGTACGGTACGCGCTCACAACCCTCAGGCACATGAGCCTGTAGGTACTTTCCAGTTTTCGACGATGACTGTTGGTACCTAACGCTTTGGACCACGCTGGCCCACCATACCTAAGTATGGACGAAACCACGCTGGCAAGAAGTTTACGCTTGCTGCCATATACCGCTGAGCTATTGGACATCATTCGAGATAGTCCTGCAGCGGCCGTTGAAGCCCTCTTACAGGCATAGTCGACGTGACTCTTAAATGTGAGCTTATCGTCAACCATAACCCCCAAGAGCTTCAAGGAACGCCTTGAGGTAATGGTGCAGTCACCGACTCTGACCACCGCCTGTTGCTCTAATTTGCGGTTGTTCACAACCGTAACCTCCGTTTTATGGTGCGCTAACTCCAGTTTCCTAGAGTGCATCCAGTCTTCGACCTTGCGTATGCAGTGCGCGGCCGTCAACTCGACCTCTTCGATCGACTCGCCGTAGACCTCTAGCGTGATGTCGTCTGCGAAATCGACGATCACAACCCCTACAGGGAACTTTAGTTTCAACACCCCGTCATACATGACATTCCACAACACCGGTCCCAGGATGGAACCTTGCGGTACCCCTGCGGTGATTGGGACGCACTTCTGACCCTCCTCCGTGTTGTAAACTAGTACCCGATTCTGGAAATAATTTTTCCAAAATCTTGTACAACGACACCGGTACGTGGATGCTCCTAAGCGCGAGCGCTATGGAGTCCCAACTGGCGCTATTGAATGCATTCTTCACGTCAAGCGTGACGATTGCGCAATAGCGAATGCCCCAACTCTTACGCTGGAGTGCTACCTCTGCCGTCTTGGTGACAGAGAGAATAGCATCCAGCGTGGATCTACCTTTCCGGAAGCCGAACTGGTTACTTGCCAGACCGTTTACACCCTCTGTGTACTTCACCAGTCTGTTGAGGATAATCCTCTCAAGCACCTTGCCCGTAGTGTCCAGCAGACAGATAGATCTGTATGCCGATGGGTCCCCTGGCGGTTTCCCAGCCTTCGGCAACAGCACCAATCTCTGTCGCTTCCACCTGTCCGGAAAGAGGCAGTCATCCAGGCACTTCTGCATGACTGCTCGAAATAGATCAGGGGCCACTTTCATGGCCGTCCTGATGGCCAAGTTCGGGATTCCATCCGGTCCCGGTGCCTTGCTCACCTTTAGGGAGTTGGCGATCACGATGAGTTCCTCATTCGTAACCCTTACCTCCTCCACAACCTCTGCACGGCTGCCGTCTCTCACGGATTGGATGCCCGGCAGGTTGGCCGACCATCCCCGGTCTGTGTCTGAGATACTGGAACGTCGGACGTGAGACTCAGCAACCGGAGGCCAAGGATTTGGCTCGTGTCGTGGAAAGAGTCCCTCGATGATGCGCTCCAGCATCGCTGGTGATCGCTCTGCAGGCGCCAACACGCCTTTGGTCTTCGCCATTACGACTCTGTAGGCGTTGCCCCACGGATTCGTATTGGCACTCGCGCATAGCCTATCGAAGCAGGCCCTTTTGCTCGCCTTTATCGCACTTTTAAGCGCCGATCTTGCAGATCCGAATACTACACGGCGCTCTACCCTCTGTGCATCGGTACGTGCACGTTGCAACATCCGTCTTGCACGGAGGCACGCGCTACGAAGGTCCGCTATCGCGTCGGTCCACCAGTATACCGGTGACGGGTCCTAGGCATGGTGGCGTCGCACGCCCGCGATAATGTGGCAACTAATTGGTCAGCACTCGGGCGGAGCCAACTGCCCCCCTCGCGCTCTCTTCTCATTGCTTCTGCAAATACCTCGGCATCGAAATGCGATGTCTTCCACCCGCGGACGGTCGGAGTATTGGCTCTACCCGTCGCCTGCCGCCTCACGTTCTGGACTACGCTATAGCAGACCGACTGGTGGTCACTATAGGTGTAGCCATCGTCTACCCTCCAGTTCACGATCAGTCCTGGGCTGGAGAACGTCACGTCGATGATCGACTCCGCACCATTTCTGCTGAATGTACACTTGGTTCCAACGTTGGCCAGATCTAGGTTGAGCTTTGCCAAAGCTTCCAACAAGATCTGACCCCTCCGGTTCGTGCGGCGGCTTCCCCACTCAACAGCCCAAGCGTTGAAGTCGCCCGCCACTACTAAGGGTGTTAGTCCCGTCAGCTCCATAGATAACAAATCGACCATCTGGGTGAACCTTTCGATAGACCAACGCGGCGGAGCATAACAACTGCAGTGAACACTCCGTCCACTTTGGCAACCGCGTATCCTTCATTTGAGGTTGACACAACCTCCTGAACCGGGAACTTGCTGGTCGTGCATATGGCCGCCGTACTGGACTTATCTGCAACCCAATTACCGTTTCCGGGAGAAATGCAGTAGGGGTCCGATACGATTGCGATGTCCGACCGCGACTCAGACGCTGCTTGGTATAGCAGCTGCTGTGCCGCATAGCAATGGTTCAGGTTCAATTGTGTCACCCTCACGCCCGTGGTTTCGTGGCCGCCTTACCGGCTGGGCACCGTGGGCCTCCCATAAAGTGCTTGGCGTCCCGTTTTCCAGTACATACCAAGCACTTGGGAGGCTCCCCGCAGTCTTTAGCTTTATGGCCAGCACCACCACAACGCCTACATAACTGGCTCCTATCGGGCCCCTTGCAGGTCCAGGACTTGTGTCCTCCCTCGAAACACCTGAAGCAAACGTCCGGCTGCTGGAGTATGCTCAGGGGACATACTGACCAGCCAACCTTAAGTTTGACTGTCTTCAGGGCCAGAGTTGCATCGGCCGATGCAAGCCGAAAAGTGGCCACCTAGTCCCCGCTGGACCCTTTCGGAGGCGAATTACCTCAGTGGCTACTTCCACTCCACACTTCTCCTTGAGGGCCTGTGCAATATCGCACCTCTCGGTGATTTCATCCAGGTTTTTGAGCTGGAGAGTCACCTCTGAGGTGAGTGCCCGAATTTGCACATCTTTCCCGAGGACCTGCTCGGCTACCGTCTTGTAGGCAGCGCCTTTGTTTTTAGCATCCTTACGGAGCTCAAGGATCATCTCGCCGGTGCGAGAACGACGGATGGTCCGCACATCCGCTCCCAGATCCTTGAGCTGGGTTTCGCCTCTCATTTTCTTCAAGACTTCGGAGTACTTGGACCCCTCCGTCTTGAGTATGAGGGCGTCGCCCCTGCTTCGCGCCTTATTTCCCATTTTTGGACGATTTGTCGCCTTCTCGTCGTTGCGCTTGCTGTCTTTTTGGCGCTTCCTTCCTCCCACGGTAACCCAAGGGTTTCCCGTAGCTGCCACTTCGGCAGACTTTTCGGCGGACTTGGAGGCCGTTGGTGTGCTATCTCGCGGACTTAGCACAACCAACCGTTTCTTGCTGTTCTCGGGGGCTTCCCCCGGAGACTGCCTTGCTCTTTTTGTGGCTGACCCGGAGGCGCAAACCGCTGCAAACGTGCAGGTGTCCGTTTGGACCGACTTCGTCGCCCTTCCGGTCACCTCCGTTGCATTCTTCTCTGCAGCCACCGCTCTTGCCTTGAGCTCGGCGTGCTCCTTCTTCGCAGCATCGACGGAGGACCGAAGCATGTAGAGAGCCTGCTTCAGGTACTTCGTCGTGTTGGTGCGACTTTTCGCAAACTCGATTATGGCATCGAGCTGCTCCGACAGCGCTACTACCTTCGGTAGCGTGTCTCGCTGTCTTCCGACCGCCTTTATCAACAGTGGACCAGCCACTGCGATGTCTTGCGTCGATCCGGTAGGCATACTGCCTTTGCCGTCTTCGCAGGCGTCCTTTACTGCATCCATCTCCGCCTTTCTCGGCGGAGACCTCTGGATGCCTCCTCGTGCAAACGGGTTTTTCAACCCATCTGCGCCCAATTGTTGATCTTCATTTTTTACATTATTCATTCTTGTTAATTGGGTCCCCTTTCCAGCCGCTATCCTTATCCATACTGGAGTGGTCGCCTATCTGGTCCCATGGTAGTCTATGCCGAAGCAGTGAGGCCATGGCTAGGGGCGGCTGCCATAGCGCCTTATGAGCAACTATGACACCCCCGACCGGCGCAAGTCAGGAAAGGACATCTGATCCCACTCCTGCCCGGTTCCCACCGGGCAATGAATTTGGAACGTACTGGAAGGCCTGCCAGGTTTTACGGGACGGAGACCCCTGCACCGGCTGTTGTCTCGCCGTTTCAAGCCGTTGTCACACGACCTTACTAAGGGAGCTCGGCGCAGGTGCCAGCCCAGAATCGTGGTACGAAGACGAAATCCTACTCTTATCATATGGCGTTGCGACCAGTTGCCGTAATTGGGAACTTACTGGCATCAATCCCAATGGGCGAATTAGTGCATTTGGGTGGTGGGAGGGGCACTATTCGCTCCGTCAGGGCTGCTTCCGGATAATGTGGCTTTTTGTGAGAATTCGGCGGCCCAATGCCTGAGTCTCACCACAACCTAGGCTAGCTCTCGCTGATGGTCCGGGACTGCGTTCTTGCAGTTAGCACTTCCGTGGCCTACGGTAATCGCCAAATACCGACCCGTGGTGGCATACAGCTCTGCCAAATATATATAAATATATATATATATATATATATATATATATATATATATATATATATATATATATATATATATATATATATATATATATATATATATATATATATATATATATATATATATATATATATATATATATATATATATATATATATATATATATGGCGATGCGAAGCTCAAAGATCTGGGGGCAGATGTGCGTAGCATCCGCCGATCCCGCAAGGGAGAAATGATCGTTGAGCTCCGCAAAGAAGCCAGAAACAAGGGCCCAGCCTATCGGGCATTGGCCCAAGAGGCGCTTGGAGATAGAGTGCAGGTACGGGCACTCACGTCGCAGGTAACCCTACAACTTAAATACCTGGACGAAGTCACCGAGGCATGCGAAGTCGTGGATGCCCTCAAGGAGCAGTGCGAAGTGGTTGTGGCACCAGAGGCAGTTCGACTGCGCAAAGGCCCAGTAGGAACCCAGACCGCCACTGTCAGGCTTTCGTCAGTAGACGCAAACCAGGCGCTAAAGGTAGCGAGGCTCAAAGTGGGCTGGTCAATGTGCCCACTCAGCATCTACCAGCCGCCGGAGGTCTGCTTTCGATGCTTCGAGCAAGGACACAAGTCCTTTAGCTGCAAGGGGCCTGACAGGAGCTCCCTATGCAGGCGGTGTGGTGCTGCAGGCCACAAAAGCAAAGACTGCGGAGAGCCCCCGAAGTGCTTGGCGTGCGCCGGGAAGCGTGACGCAAAGCACATAATGGGAGGCCCGAGGTGCACGGCCGGTAAGCCGACTAGCAAGCCACGGGCGTGAGAGTGACACAGCTAAATTTGAACCACTGCTTCGCGGCTCAGCAACTGCTATACCAAGCAGTCACTGAGTCGTTGTCGGACATCGCCATAATCTCGGACCCCTACCGAATTCCTTCCGGAAACGGTAACTGGATTTCGGACGGGTCCGGTATGGCGGCAATATGGACGACGAGCAGGTTCCCGGTTCAAGAGATAGTGTCAACTTCAAACGAAGGATACGCGGTTGCCAAGGTGAACGGAGTGTACTACTGCAGCTGCTATGCTCCGCCTCGTTGGTCTACCGAGCAGTTCGCAAGGATGATCGACCGAGCCACCGGGGAGCTGATCGGTCTATCACCGTTGGTAGTGGCGGGCGACTTCAACGCATGGGCAACTGAGTGGGAAAGTCGACGGACAAACCAGAGAGGCCGGATCTTGTTGGAGGCTTTGGCGAAGCTCAACATAGATCTGGCCAACGTCGGCTTGAAGAGCACCTTCAGTAGAAACGGCGCGGAGTCGATCATCGATGTGACATTCTGTAGTCCAGGATTGATCACGAACTGGAGGGTAGACGATGGCTACACTCATAGCGACCATCTGGCGGTCTGTTATAGCGTAGACTGTAAAACGAGACCGCATGTGGCGAGTAGAATTAACACTCCAGCTCCTCGCGGGTGGAGGATATCACACTTCAACGAAGAGGTATTTGCGGAAGCAATTAGACTAGAACACGAGGCAAGCAGAATTCGTAACCCGAGCGCTGATCAACTTGTTGCCATACTTTCGCGGGCGTGCGACGCCACTATGCCTAGGAACCGCCAGCCTAGGCATGGAAGGCCACCAGTCTACTGGTGGACCGACGCGATAGCGGACCTCCGCAGAGCGTGTCTTCAAGCGAGAAGAAGGATTCAACGTGCGCGAACCGACGAAGAAAGGGAAGATCGTCGAGGGGAATTCAGTTCCGCAAGAGCGGCGCTTAAGAGAGCAATAAAAGCTAGTAAACGTGCGTGCTTCGAAAGACTGTGCGCTAGTGCCAACACTAACCCGTGGGGTAACGCCTATAGGATGGTGATGGCCAAGACTAAGGGTGCGATGGCGCCCGCAGAAAAATCACCAGCGATGCTTGAGCGGATCATAGAGGGACTCTTTCCACGCCACGAGCCAAATCCTTGGCCTCCGGCTGGCGAGTCACTTCACCGACGTTCCAGTATCTCAAACTCAGACCAGAGGTGGTCGGCCAACCTGCCGAACACCCAATATATGAGTGACGGCGTTAGCCGTGCCGAGGCAGAGGAGGCGGAAACGGTTACGAATGAGGAACTCATCGCGATCGCCAACTCCCTGAAGGTGAGCAAGGCACCGGGATTGGATGGGATTCCGAATCTGGCTGTGAAGAAGGCCATCAAAGAGGCCCCCAGACTATTTCGGGAAGTCATGCAGAAGTGCCTGGATGACTGTACATTCCCAGACAGATGGAAGCGACAGAAGCTGGTCTTATTGCCGAAGACAGGGAAACCACCTGGTGACCCGTCGGCATACAGACCGATATGTCTGCTCGATACGGCGGGTAAGGTGCTCGAGAAGGTTATTCTCAATAGACTGGTTAGGTACACCGAATGTGCAAACGGTCTGTCGAGTAACCAGTTCGGCTTCCGAAAAGGCAAGTCTACGGTGGATGCTATTCTGTCCGTCACCAAAACAGCAGAGGTAGCACTCCAGCGTAAAAGATGGGGCATTCGCTATTGCGCAATCGTCACGTTGGACGTGAAAAATGCGTTCAATAGTGTTAGCTGGGATTCCATAGCCCACTCGCTTCGGAAACTAGACATTCCGGTGTCTTTGTACAGGATTCTGGAAAATTATTTCCAGAATCGTGTGCTAGTTTACAGCACAGACGAGGGTCAAAAATGTGTCCCAATTACCGCAGGGGTTCCACAAGGTTCCATCCTGGGCCCGGTACTGTGGAATATCATGTACGATGAAGTGCTGAAACTAAAGCTCCCCCAAGGGGTTGTGATCGTTGGATTTGCGGACGACATCACACTTGAGGTCTACGGCGAGTCGATCGAGGAGGTTGAGTTGACGGCTTCGCACTCTATAAGCGTCGTCGAGGACTGGATGCGCTCCAAAAAACTGGAGCTGGCGCATCATAAGACGGAGATTTCAGTTGTCAATAACCGCAAGTCGAAGCAACAGGCGTTGATCAGTGTCGGGAATTGCACCATCGCCTCTAAGCGCTCCCTGAAGCTGCTGGGGGTGATGATCGATGACAAGCTCGCCTTCGGGAGCCATGTCGAATATGCCTGCAAGAAGGCTTCAATGGCTATTGCAGCATTATCTCGCATGATGTCCAATAGCTCAGCAGTGTACGGCAGCAAGCGGAAACTTCTAGCTAGCGTGACTTCGTCCATACTGAGATATGGCGGGCCAGTGTGGTCCAAAGCACTAGGTACTAGTAAACATCGGAGTAAGTTGGAAAGTACCTACAGGCTCATGTGCCTGAGGGTTGCGAGCGCGTATCGAACTGTGTCATACGACGCAATCTGCGTCCTGTCCGGCATGTTGCCTATCAGCATAGCCATTAAGGAGGACGTAGAATGCTTCGATCAACGTGACACAAGGGGCATACGAGGTACCAGAAGATCATTCTCGATGATCAGATGGCAGCAGGAGTGGTCCAATTCCGCGAAGGGTAGATGGACGCATCGACTTATTCCGGATGTATCCGGATGGGTCGGGAGGCGCCATGGAGAAGTGAACTTCCATCTGACACAGATTCTGTCAGGCCATGGTTGCTTTAGGCAGTATCTACACAGATTCGGGCATGCGGGGTCCCCCATGTGTCCCGAGTGCGCGGATGCGGAAGAGACTGCTGAGCATGTCTTCTTCGTGTGCCCTCGTTTTGTGCATGCGCGGAGCGACATGATGGTAGTGAGCGGGCCAGACACCACTCCGGACAACCTAGTTCGGAGGATGTGTAAAGACCCAAACATTTGGAGGGCGGTTTGTACAGCCGCCTCTCAAATAGTTTTAGAATTGCAAAACAGGCGACAGGTTGACCACCGACACGCCAGTGTTAGCTAACGGCCAGTCTCCAGGTTAGTTAGCTAAGTTAGCAAAAAGACCTAAAGAACCAAGAGGGTGCACAGAGCACAAAAGCCGCTCCCCGAAGCAATACCTAGCGGTGGTCCCGGGGAGTATTATGGGCTGGAGACTGAAGGGGTTTTAGTGGGTCCGGTCACTGATTCAAACCAACCCCACACTCCCTGAGGTTGGTCACCTCAGGGGTTTGGATGCAAATTCCCCCTTCACCTGAAAAAAAAAAAAAAAAAAAAAAAAAAAAAAATATATATATATATATATATATATATATATATATATATATATATATATATATATATATATATATATATATATATATATATATATATATATATATATATATATATATATCGTGCACAGTCACAGTCTTGCCAGGTCTGAATTGTGGTCTTATTAACCCTGGTCTTATTAAATTATTCAGCCAAAAGGCGAGGGTTGTGGTAAACGGTGTTAAAGTTTACCGTACCGAACATATTCACAAGTTCCTTGGAAAGAGCAAGTCCTCGACCAAGATCTCCCAGTAAATGAAGTTGTTGTGGGGGCGCACTGTCTTAAAGACAGTGCAAACTTGTGAACAGTCGGACGATGTTTTTAGCAACCAGAGTCGAAGCATCATGGCGCGTTGACTCAATCAGTTAAAACTGAGAGATACATAGCTGAAAAAATTTACGATTTCATTAAACAATGTTCCATTTTACCGTAATCAAACTCATTCACAAGTTTCTTGTGAGGAACAAGTCCTCGAACCCAGAATTCCCAGTAAATGAAGTTGTTGTGGGGCCGCACTGTCTCAAGGGTAGTTCAACTTGTGAACAGTCGGACGGTGTTTTTAGCAACCAGAGCTATAGAGCATCATGGTGCATAGTCTCAATCAATTAAGCTGAAAGATACATAGCTGAAGAAAAATTTACGATTTCATTAAACGGTGTTGTAGTTTACCGTAGCCGAACTCATTCACAAGTTTCTTGGGAGGAGCAAGTCCTCAAACCAAGAATCCCCAGTAAATGAAGTTGTTGTGAAAACCAGGGCTCTATATTTTCGAAACAAAGCAATGAAACTGATATACTCGCGCTGTCATTTCGATTCGAACAGTTTCATTTTCCCTTGATTCCTTCGGCTACTATTAACGAATCACTTCCTTCTCTCTTTCCCTCTTTCTTCTTTCGGATCATTTCAAATGAAATTAATGACTATTTCAATCGACGGAGAGAGTGACGAAGGAAAAGACTCTTTCCTTTCCTTCAGCGTCTCAATTGAAATCAGCACCGCATCGTTTCGTTAGATGGTAATTTTTTCAATACCGCAGGCTGTAGTTAGACCGGCAATGGCATCCAATAAATACGTTACGCAAGTTCCGATTAATATTTCCTTCCTCTTTCCTATATATACTGTTTGGAAGCCTTCTGTCTCCGTCAGCGCTCATTGCCATTTTCAATTGAGATTCGTCATGTGAGAGTGATAGTGATAATCTCCGCTTTCAATTGAAAAGCGTTTGTATCATTTGAAGACCCTTCAGTTGTCAGAATCACAGCAAGAGCTTTTGACTGTGTGTCATGTGACTCACGAAGTGCTCGAAAATGATACAAAAGCTTTTCAATTGAAAGTGACGTTTCAAAGCGTCACTATAACCTAATAATTGTCAATTGAAAATGACTTTGTCAAGCTCTGATGGAGACGCACTATTTCAAGGGTAGTGCAACTTGTGAACAGTTGGACGATGTTTTTGGCAACCAGAGCTATAGAGCATCATGGTGCATAGTCTCAATCAGTTAAGCTGAAAGATACATAGCTGAAGAAAAATTTACGATTTCATTAGACGGTGTAGTAGTTTACCGTAGCCAAACTCTTCACAAGTTTCTTGAGAGGAGCAAGTCCTCAAACCAAGAATTCCTAGTAAATGAAGGTGTGGGGACGCACTATCTCAAGGGTAGTGCAACTTGTGAACAGTTGGACGATGTTTTCAGCAACCAGAGTCGAAGCATCATGGCGCGTTGTCTCAATCAGTTAAAACTGAGAGATACATAGCTGAAAAAATTTACGATTTCATTAAACAATGTTCCATTTTACCGTAATCAAACTCATTCACAGTTAAGCTGAAAGATACATAGCTGAAGAAAAATTTACGATTTCATTAGACGGTGTTGTAGTTTACCGTAGCCAAACTCATTCACAAGTTTCTTGGGAGTAGCAAATCCTCAAACCAAGAATCCCCAGTAAATGAAGTTGTTGTGGAGACGCACTATCTCAAGGGTAGTGCAACTTGTGAACAGTTGGACGATGTTTTTGGCAACCAGAGCTATAGAGCATCATGGTGCATAGTCTCAATCAGTTAGGCTGAAAGATACATAGCTGAAGAAAAATTTACGATTCCATTCAACGGTGTTGTAGTTTACCGTAGCGAAACTCATTCACAAGATTCTTGGGAGGAGCAAGTCCTCAAACCAAGAATCCCTAGTAAATGAAGTTGTTGTGGGGCCGCACTATCTCAAGGGTAGTGCAACTTGTGAACCATTGGACGATGTTTTTGGCAACCAGAGCTATAGAGCATCATGGTGCATAGTCTCAATCAGTTAAGCTGAAAGATACATAGCTGAAGAAATTTTATTAATCCGCCAACCGTTACCGACAGGAAGAACAAGTTTTTTAAGGAACTTGCAATTGAAAATTCCAAGTCGTTTACCTTTCAGATCATCGAGGTCGTAACAGTGGTTTCCTACTACCCTTCTCACAACAGCTGGCACGTATTTCGGTGCAAGCTTTGCGCTAAATCCCTTACCCTTATCCGATTGTTCAATGTTCTTTTTCAAGACTTTTTCACCTGCTGAATAAGTCATTTGGCATTTGACGTTGGAGCGCAAATTATAGTAGAAAGAACGTTTGTCGTAAGCTACTCCCAAGTTCTTCCGAACCTCTTCGTACATTCTCTTCCTTTCATCATCATTTATCACCCCAGTACCGGCTGTTGTATCTCTCAAGTGCCGATATTCCCTACCGTCAGAAACCATATTCCTTCCGAATAAGAAGAAGTATGGGGAATATTGCGTGGTGTCGTGTACTGAATTCCGAATGGCATTGGCTATAAGTTGCAAGTTGTTTGTCCATTCTTTGTGGTTCTTTCCGATGGAAGCTCGGATGGCTGTAGTAATCACGCGATTCACACGTTCCGTATCGTTCACCTGCGGGTGATAATTTGGAGTTCTCCAGTGGGTCACGTGGTACTTCGCCAGAAGGCTCTGAAATATTGCGGATGTAAATTGTATTCCGTTGTCCGATAGGAGCACCTCTGGTACACCGAACAACAGGAAAATGATGTTCTCTACGAACTGTACCAACGATTCCGCGGTTGCCTGTTGAAAAGGCTGAACTAACACGAACTTGCTAAAGACGTCTGTCACCACTAACAGACATGTGCTTCGACTTTTACCCGATGCTGGTAGTGGACCAACGTAGTCCATTGTCAGGAACTGCCAGAGATACTGGGCTATTTTCGTTTGTTCCGCCATCGGAGGAGTCTGGTTTTGGTTGGTCGCTTTGCTGGTCTGGCATTGCATACACAATCTACACTGCTTTCTTACCTCGCTACTCATCCTTGGCCAATAATATCGCTCCCTTAGTGCCGCTAAAGTCTTCTCGTATCCCAGATGAGCCTGTTTGTGAATTCGGGTAATTATTCCTTCTCTTTCGACTTTCAGAGGATATTGTTTCCACTGAAACCGTTGGTCTTCTATCTTCGCGCTTGTTTTCACATACTTTAGCAGCTGACCATCTACCACCCGAAAATCCGGATAGTTCACTGGTTCCTTGTGGATTCGTTCTATTAGTTCTTGGAGGTCTGCGTCCGCCGTAAGTGTACATATGGTTTCTACAGATCTCGATAGACAGTCGGCGAGTGTATTATTCTTTCCCTATTTTATACTCAAGCTCGATATCGTACAATTGCAATTTTAGTGCCCACCTTAACAGCTTCGAGTTTCCCGACTCTACTCCAATTGTGAAAAGCCACAGCAGACTTCTCGCATCGGTAATTACTTTGAAGCATGAGCCTTCTACATAATGCCGAAAATTTATATATATATATATATATATATATATATATATATATATATATATATATATATATATATATATATATATATATATATATATATATATATATATATATATATGTCTATATTGTACTGGGTAAGATGCGCCAACGCGTGATAGGGTGGCAGCCGATCAACGCAAGGATGTGCAAGTTGAGGATAAAGGGCCGGTTCTTCAACTACAGCATCATCAACGTGCACTGCCCACATGAAGGAAGACCCGACGACGAGAAGGAAGCGTTCTACGCGCAGCTGGAGCAGGTCTACGATTGCTGCCCGCGACGGGACGTGAAGATCGTTATTGGGGACTTGAATGCTAAGGTAGGACGGGAGGCAATGTACAGACCGGTAATCGGACCAGATAGCCTGCATGCCGTGTCTAATGATAACGGCCATCGGTCGTAAACTTTGCGGCCTCCCGTGGTATGGTAGTCCGAAGTACCTTCTTCCCCCGCAAAGGTATCCACAAATCCACCTGGAGATCACCCGACCAACAGACAGAGAACCAAATCGACCACGTTTTAATCGACGGCAGGTTTTTCTCCGACATCATCAACGTTCGCACCTACCGCAGTGCGAATATAGATTCGGACCACTACCTAGTAGCTGTGTGCATGCGCTCAAAACTATCGACGGTGTATAACACCCGCCGAAGTCGAACGCCGCGACCAAATATTGGGCAACTGTGGGACGCCGAGGCTGCACAGGAATACGCGCAGCAGCTGGAGGCAGTGCTACCCACGGAAGAGCAGCTTGGCGCAGCTACTCTTGAAGATGGCTGGAAAAGCATTCGATCCGCCATAGGTAACACTGCAGTAGCGCTACTAGGTACAAGGGCCCCGAATCATAGAAATGACTGGTTTGACGGCGAATGCAAACGGTTAGTCGAGGAGAAGAATGCAGCACGGGCGAGAATGCTGCAACACCGTACGAGAGCGAACGTGGAACGATACCGACAGGCACGGAACAGCCAAATTTCAGTCCTCCGAAGGAAGAAGCGCCAGCTCGAGGACCGAGATCGCGTAGCGATGGAAGAGCTGTACCAAGCTAACGACACTCGGAAGTTCTACGAGAAGCTGAACAGCTCCCGCAAAGGCTTTGTGCCGCAAGCCGATATGTGCAGGAGCTTGGACGGCAACCTCCTAACAGACGAGTGTGAGGTGATCGAAATGTGGAGGCAGCACTTCGACGAGCATCTAATCGGCGATGCAGTAGAGCGCGAGAACGGTATGGCAATTGATCTTGGTGCACGAGCAGAAGACATCAGAATTCCAGCCCCTGATCTCCTGGATGTGGAGGAGGAGATTGGTCGGCTGAAAAACAATAAAGCTGCTGGAGTGGACCAACTTCCCAGCGAGCTATTGAAATACGGTGGAGAAACACTGGCTAGAGCCGTGCACTGGGTTATTGTCAAGGTTTGGGAGGAAGAACGAGTACCGGAGGAGTGGATGGAGGGTATTGTGTGTCCCATCTACAAAAAGAGCAACAAACTGGAGTGCTGCAATTACCGGGCAATCACTCTGTTGAACGCCGCCTACAAGGTACTCTCCCAAATACTTTGCCGTCGACCATTACTATTTGCGAAGCAGTTCGTGGGGCACTACCAGGCGGGATTTATAGGTGCCCGCGCCACCACGGATCAGATATTCGCGGTTCGGCAGGTTATGCAGAAATGCCGCGAATATAACGTGCCCACACACCATTTGTTCATCGATTTTAAATCGGCGTACGACACAATCGATCGGGACAAGCTATGGCAAATTATGCACGACTACGGATTTCCGGACAAACTGACGCAGTTGGTCAAAGCGATGGATCGAGTGATGTGTGTAGTTCGAGTTTCGGGGGCACTCTCGAGCCCCTTCGAAACCTGAAGAGGTCTAAGGCAAGGTGATGGTCTCTCGTGCCTACTGTTAAACATTGCCCTGGAAGGTGTCATTAGAAGAGCGGGGATTAACACGAGTGGCACGATATTCCAAAAGTCGGTTCAACTGTTTGGTTTCGCCGACGATATTGACATTGTGGCTCGGATCACTGGTAACTGCCAACAACGATACCAACAGAGAAATTCAACGGCGCATTATGGCAGGAAATCGTGCATACTTTGGTCTCCGGAGGACGCTCCGATCGAGTAGATTTCGTCGTCGCACCAAGTTAACCATCTACAAGACGCTGATCAGACCGGTAGTCCTCTACGGGCATGAGACATGGACTATGCTTGTGGAGGACCAACGCGCCCTTGCGGTCTTTGAGCGGAAGGTGTTGCGTACCATCTTCGGTGGACTGCAGATGGAAAACGGAGTGTGGAGAAGGCGAATGAACCACGAACTACAGGAGCTGCTTGGGGAGCCATCTGTCGTTCACACCGCTAAGATAGGCAGGTTGCGGTGGGCTGGGCATGTTGTAAGGATGTCATACGACAGCCCGGTAAAGATGGTTCTTGAAACCAATCCGTCAGGGACGAGACGGAGAGGTGCACAGCGGGCAAGGTGGATCGATCAGGTGGAAGACGACCTGCGGACCCTACGCAGGCTGCAGAGCTGGCGAACTGCAGCCATGGACCGAGTGGAATGGAGACGACTCTTACGTACAGCAAAGGCCACACCACGGCATGGGACTGTTTGCAACAACAATATATATATATATATATATATATATATATATATATATATATATATATATATATATATATATATATATATATATATATATATATATATATATATATATATATATATATATATATATATATATATATATATATATATATATATATATATATATATATATATATATATATATATATATATATATATATATATATATCTACTATATAAAAATGGAATTCCGTAACGCTTGATCTTATTGATATTATTCCCTCAGTCTCTGTGGTGTACAGTAATCATCATCATTTTGAATCGTTCTAAATCAAAAATAATAAGCGGTGACATGTAGGTTTTTTAACATGAAAATGTTCGCTGATGTTCAGGAAAGACATTAGTTATAAAAAAAATAGTTATCTAATTACTAAAACTTGAGATATTATTCACAAAACTACGTAAAACATGAAAAATTATGACTTTCTGTGCTATATTTGCCTCTAAATCAAAATTCAAAGCGTTGACATATCATTTTTTATACTAAAATGTTTGTTAACGTTCAGGAAAGACATGTGAGGAAAATTAATTAGTATCTGATTACTAAAACTTGAGATTTTATTCACAAAACTACGTAAAACAAGCAAAAATATGCTGAATTTGCCTCTAAATCAAAATTTCAAGCGATGACATGTGATTTTTTTTTACATTAAAATGTTTGTAAACGTTTAGGAAAGACATTTGAAGGAAAGTAACAAGTATCTGTTTACTAAAACTTGAGATTTTATTCACAAAACTACGTAAAACTTGCAAAATTATGACTTTTTATGCTGAATTTGCCTCTAAATCAAAATTCAAAGCCATGACATGTGATTCTTTCTACATTAAAACGTTTTTTAATGTTCAGGAAAGACATTTGAGGAAAATAAATAGTATATGATTACTAAAACTTGAGATATTATTCACAAAACTACGTGAAACATGCAACTTTATGACTTTTTATGCTGAATTTGCCTCTAAATCAAAACTTGAAGCGATGAAATGTGATTTTTTTTTACATTAAAATGTTTGTTAACGTTCAGGAAAGACATTTGAAGAAAAGTAACAATTATCTGTTTACTAAAACTTGAGATTTTATTCACTTTTATTCACATTTTAAAGCTTAAGACATTATTCACGAACCTACCGAAAACACGCAAAATTATGGCTTTCTGTGCTAAATTTGCCTCTAAATCAAAATTCAAAGCGTTGACATATGATTTTTTTTTTCACTAAAATGTTTGTTAACGTTCAGGAAAGACATTTGAGGAAAAATTAAATGTATATGATTCCCAAAACTTGAGATATTATTCACAAAACTGCGTGAAACATGCAAAATTATGACTTTTTATGCTGGATTTGCCTCTAAATCAAAATTCAAAGCGATGACATGTGATTCTTTTTTCATTAAAACGTTTGTTTGTGTTAAAATATAAAATGTATGTTTGAAGATGATTTTCTGTCTACAGCACAACAATATTGCAGCCTTCTAATAGCGCTCTCGATCAACCAGATTAGTTGAGAAAATTCGTTATCGATATTGTTTTAGCACATTTTGCATGTTGTAGGATAAGAACAACGATACACCGTGCCCCAGAGCTGAGTCGAGAAAAATTGCAGTTCGAAAAGATTTTCGCCTCTGAATCAAAATTCAATGATTTGTTTTTTTTTTGCAACAAAATGTTCGTTGTTCTTTCATCTACATTTTTTTTTGCAGAATAACCCATGTCTCGAGCATGAACATTTTACATTTATGATGTTTTCGTAGTTTTGTGAATAGTTACATTTTACGCCATTCGATTTACCTTTGTACTTTTGAATTTGTATTTGATTTTTATTAGAGAGCTTTTAACCAGAAGGTCATTCAGCTCTTAATCTTACTGTTTTACTTTTTTTGCGTTAATCCAAACTAGAACTCACATTTAGCTGCAGGAAAGGTTACGATTCATTTGTTTGAATATCGATTAAGAGGCAGCTTAAGCATTAAAAATCTTTTATTTTCTTCTTTTCTACAAAGTTTTGTGGATTAAAAACTGGCGACTTCCGGTTTCAGGAAAATAACCTAAAGTGATATATGGCCAACAATTTCAATACTTTCGAAAGTGGACCTCCATACGTCATTTTATAGCGATGACACAATTTTATTTTCATTAAAATGTTTGTTAACGTTCAGAAAAGACATTTGAAGAAAAATAACAAGTATCTGATTACTAAATTTGATATAATATTCACAAAACTACATGAATCATGCAAATTTATGACTTCTAAAGTGATATTTGGCCAACAATTTCAATACTTTCGAAAGTGGAACTCTGATTTACAGTTTCTGTAAATCAGCCCAAACTGATTTACAGTTTCTGTAAATCAGCCCAAAATCACAAAAAACAATCCAATATGGGTATTTCCGTTCTGCGCGTTCTCAGAATATTGAAGCAGGGGAACGAACGTCTTCGTCAGTGGTTTTCTTCGGTAGTTTTGCTGGCGCAATCTTATGCAAAAGAGGTACGAAGAAAACCACTGACGAAGACGTTCAGCACCCTACTTAAAGTGATGATGGAAGTATAAGATGTAAATTATATTTTTGAAGTGAGTTGAACTAATGCAGCAATGAAATATAAAAAAAATCTATCTTTGAAACCTTTGATCCCGAGCATCGCCGGGAATGTTCAACTAGTATATATATATATATATATATATATATATATATATATATATATATATATATATATATATATATATATATATATATATATATATATATATATATATATATATATATATATATATATATATATATATATATATATATATATATATATATATACATATATATATATATATATATATATATATATATATATATATATATATATATATATATATATAAAATATCGGATAAGAAGTGTTAGTTTGTAGTTCACAATGTTTCTTAACCTATGTTAGTATTATAAAATTTGTTTATTTAATAACTTATTCTACCTTATGTTCTAATGGTTTATTCGTTGTTTATTTAGATGTTCATTGGTTATTGATTTAGATGATAATTTGTTATTTGATGTAGATGTTAATTCATTATTATTGTGTTGGAAAATTTGTTTATGGAGATTTAGAAGATAGTTATTTAAGGCAGGATCAGTCGGCCAGTTTACATTCTGTGTTGACGCATCCTTGATCAGTTAAGTTTCTGGGTACCAGCCATCCGATTCTTCCCAAAAAGAAAACCAAAACAAATCGCATTAGAGTCTGTCTGTACACTCACCTTTCATTGGAAGTAAACTTCCCTTTCCAGCATCTGATCTGCATGATTGGCAATCGCCTCGCGTTGTTCGTCGCATCGATCCGGCAGCAACAAACGATGTGCAATCCTGTCCAAATGGAAGTCCAACCTTCGTCCCGTCTCCACAGTTCAGCAACCAGCAACAGCAACCGTAAACAATTCTCCCGCGTTCTTTCCATGTCGTTCCGATCTGGTAGTAACAATAACAAGACAATTAAAAAGTTAGAGAATTGGAGGGTTTTGTGAAGTAATATTGTATATTTACCTCTAGTATCTTTGTAATTTGCACGATAACAGCACAGTACATCACTTCTCACATCAATTTTGTTTTACTTTTGACGTTTCTTCATGGTTCATGGTGGCGGGGAAATCTGCAAACAGACACCTGAGAAGAGAACTCAGGGTGTGGGGATGAGACTGAGGTAGAGATGCTGGGGTAGTTACACTCCCCCAGACACCTACTGATCCCTGTCCCGACCCACTAAAACCCCTCCAGTCTCCAGCCCTGGTCTTCCCGGAACGACGGTTAAGTATTACGTCGGGAAGTGGCTTTTGTGCGTGATGCACCCTCTTTACTCTTATAACCTCCTAGCTAACTACCTGGAGACTGGTAGTTAGCTACCACTGGCGTGTTGGTGATTGACCCGCCACACACGTTGTAGCTCCAGGACAATCTGGGAGGCGGCCGCACAGGCCGCGTTCCAGATGTCCGGGTCGTCGCACATCCTCCGGACAAGATTGTCCGGAGTAGTGCCAGGCCCGCTCACAGCCATCATGTTGCTCCTCGCTCTTACGAAACGGGGGCATACGAAGAAGACATGCTCTGCAGTCTCCTTCCTTCCACGCACTCGGGACACATGAGGGACCCCGCGTGCCCGAACCTGTGCAGATATTGCCTGAAGCAACCATGGCCTGACAGGATCTGTGTCAGGTGGAAGTTCACCTCGCCATGTCGCCTCCCGACCCAGCCGGATATCTCCGGTATAAGTCGGTGCGTCCATCTGCCCTTTGTGGAATTAGCCCATTCCCTCTGCCAACGGAGCATCGAGAATGACCTTCTGGTGCCTCGTATGCCCCTTGTGTCACGGTGGTCGAAACACTCTCTGTCCTCCTTGATGGCGATGCTGATAGGAGCTGTAGTGTGCGTGAGACGAAGTGAGCTTTTTCTCAGAGTTAATCGTTTTACCATGTTCCCAGTGGTTGATGTTTTCAACGTAGGAACATAAGGAAAATGGGTTTAGGGGAAAGCGCACTATTGAAGTGATGTTTCGTTGTGATTCAAATTTATGTTTGAAGTAGAAACATATGGTAAAGTTCAGTTGTTACGGAATTTGGAGCAGATGTCTCAATAGCAGATTAATTTCGGCGTTAGACTTGCTGCTAAGTGTAGTCATATTGCGTTTTGTCATAGATACTTCAAAGAGCTGGAGTTCACTTGATAGGCAAAGCATTGCGGTAAATTGAGGTATGGGAAAGAATCCAGAAACGTTAGGATTGGAGTATTCTTTTGCCCCAATTGGCCTGTTTATGAAGTATTATTGTAGATTATTATGATTTTCATGAAGTTAGGTATTCTTTGAGAGTCGAAAGAAACTCATTGGTAATTAGAGTAACGCTTCGGCAAGATCAAGAATCCTATGATTATTGTATCGATGTCGAAAGCGTGAGATGTTGTGTTAAGGGAACTACCAATTCAACCAGGAGAAACGTTGAGTCCACCTATCATTCCGTATTTATGGCGAACCTGGAGTTTTTGTAAATAGTAGTCTCGAGCTTTGCATTATCCGTAGAATACATTACAGTTGGTTTGAACCATTGTTTGAGAAATTAAGTAAAGTTGTCCCTTACGAAAATTTGGTTGTTATCCAACAACCAAGTTTTCGTAAAACAAGCATGGTGTTATGCAGCGGTCATATTATTTTTAGAATTAATTTATAATCGATCAACACAATTGTGTTGCGCCAAGATGTAGACAACCGTAGTTTGTCGTATCTGTCGCAACACCCTAGCTCACGCGTCTCTCCGAGAATGTGCATCTATAGATTAGGCGGTTGAGAAAACCCGAAGTAGTTCCCATAAAGAATTGCCAAAACATGGTTGGAGAGGGACAGATAGGGCCTAATGATGGCAGCCAAAATGAAACAACCAGCAGAATTCTCGACTACTTTGTGATAAGGTCGTATTTTTAAACGTAAACAAAACGAGTGAGATTTATATTCCTTGTACTTCCCAAGCAGAAATCATCTCTCTTTTTTACGATTAGACAGACGACCTTATCACAAAGTAGTCGAGAATTGTAGATTTCCGATTATTCCCGACGAGATTTGCGGGAAATTACGTACTTCCTGTAAATTCGTACGAAATCACCTTCCCTGATCTGAGGACTAATAATGATCGTTCATTTCGTCCTAGATCGTCAAGCAATTTGGAAGTGTCGCGTTGAAAGTCTGTTGTCCGCGTGTTCTAGTCAATTTGTATTAAGTAAGTTTAGTGACGAGATTTATTAGTTACTTGTCTTAATTCCTTGTTCTTCAATTTACAATAGGCTCGTTACAAAGTTAAATCTAATTGATTTATTTAGTGCGAAAAGTGCGTTAAAAATTGTGTGCAAAGTAGAAAGGTAAATGTGCTCAAAGTTCAAAGCCATTGACCCCGACCATATACAGCCTGCGCACTCTCACCCACAGCCGAACGAGCGAGACCAGGACAGCGGAAGACGCAACGCGTACCGTTCTCCCCCAGGACGAACTTTTTCCTGACAGCCGTTTCATTGCGCGGGACATTTGCAGATCGCACTTTATCTGCCCACGTGACCAGCATCGGACAGACAAGAGTCTGTCGGTGAGGCTAGTGGCCGTTTCCGGTCGAGGGATCCCGGAAAGCGGCGTGATGCAGTAAATTATTTTCATCATCCAAATCGGCGTGTGTCGATCGACCGCGTTAGCCTAATGTGATCGCCAGCAGCAGCAGTTTAACTCGCCAACGATCAACATCAGCATCAGCAGCAGCAAACAGTAATCTATTTGGTGAGTCGTTCCAATTTACTCTCGAGAGCGGTGGGCGCGTCCATGAAGGACTCCACAATTTAGTTGTGATATTCGAATAATCGACTATTAGTCGCACTGGCCGGTATTGAAACCACGCCCATGTTTTTTTTGCTAGTTGAGTGGAGGATGAAATAGCGTGCACGCGTTTCAGAATTTTTTATCGCCCCACTCAACAAATCTAAATCCCGGGTAGCTAGCCATTTGCTCGCACCGCAGGACGTCTCTGCATATACCCATTCTGGAGCAGCTGATCGAAACTTGAAAAGCACATGGCTCAATGAGAACTAGAGATAGGGAGAGAAGAAAATGCACACAATAGGAGCCTAATCTAGACGATAAGATACACACATAGAATGATAATTCAAATATAAAGCATGCATGTTAAACTAAAATACAAACCTGTTCGTTAATTATAATATATGGAGTTTAAGTAATGCAGATAATGTTGTAGTTTCGTTAATGTAATGCTCCCGCAAGGTGTTAGTCCGGTTCTAGTGTTTCACGTCATCTTGGTTCGTTTTCCGTCTGTTGTAGTTGTTTTCGTATTCCGCCTGGTGAGTTTTGAATGAGCGGCAAAGCTTTTCTTCCAGAGTGCGAACGATATCTGGTGATAAATAGCGACATTACCCGTGATAAGAAAGTATAGTGCGGGTGGTTTCTTACCACAAACTCTCTGAGAATATGAGGTGTTGAAGATTTCTACTAGAGGATAAAAGGGTGTCTACCCGTTTTTGGTGACCGGATTTTGTGCAGCTATCTGGTATGATCCTGATTCCTTTTTTTGGTATTTTTTTTTGGAACGACTCTTTAGGGGAGTCTCAACCGGGCAAAACTAATCTAGGTGGGCAGTCTACGTTTCGGAGTGGCGCTGCCTGCAAGCTAGGGATCGACCAGGGCCGGCTACAACAAATAATGTAAATCTATAGAATTAAGTAATCAGCAAACCTCAAAACAAAGTTGCAGAGCCTAAAAGGCTAAACAATTATTATGTGAACCATATGTAATCATATAAAAATATAAATAAACGTGATTTAATAAAAAAAATCACAGGAGGGTTGTGTGCAAAGCCACGTCCGCAAGGTTGAAGTAGAATACTTTTACAAGAAAGATAACCCGGCTGCTTGCGTGTCAGTCATTTTTTCTAGTAAATAAACGTTGACTAATCAGATCAATCGAATTTTGCGCTTCAAATTTAGTAAGTTGCTTGTCATGATTGGGGCTTGACAATTTTTAAATTTTGGTTATTCGAAAATTAATTTTTATGCAGATACTAGCTGTAACCCGACCCGCGTTGCTGCGCCAATGAGTTTAAGACAACGGTATACCTATCAAATGTACTCTATTTCAAACAAATATTAATAATACCATATTATGTGAACATACAGCCTTATGTATTATGCCCAGAAATCTGTTTTCCTGAATCCTGTTTCTACAACGTTCCAATTTCTATCAAAACTTTAACAAATACATTCGGGAAAATAGCAATAGGTGAAATTGTTAGAAACTTGACGGAACGTTCTGATATTAAGTTTATTATATTAACTAGGTATAGCGTTGTCCTAATCTTCAATCAAGCAACACATACAAAAAAAACAAATTAATTTGAACAAAAAATAAACTTTAAAAAGTCCAGTATTAAAAATATTGTTTAAGAATGGGGGGTGTTTGGCCAAAAGACCACGGGGGAGTACGGGAGGTATCAACCATATTGGGTGGTATTCGGTTATTGGCGGATGCCGGATATCACCATCAAGGATTTGAAAACGATGTATGGATTTGATTTCCGATCTCTGGGTATCGATTTCAGATAGTTTTTTGGTAGTTTCCGGTAGGCGTCTGAATTTGTTCTCCGGTTTCCGCACATCATCTCGATCCCGAAATAAATATTTTTGGTATTTTTTCCGCAACCGCAAGTTGCCACTTCGGATTAAAAAATGGCGTCAGGGGTCGATTTTTGGTCTAAGTGCATCGTCTCGATGACGAAATTTTTATTTTGAGTGGTATTTAGTGATTAATGGGAACCAGAAGTCACCAGCTTGGATTTTGAAACGTTGGAACACATATTAGGTGGTGTTCGGTCATCCTTGGTTGTTTTCCAAAAACCGGAAGTGGTCATGTTGGATTTCAAAATTATTTCGATTTTCGACCGTTAGCTATCATTTTGATTCCAACAATAACCATACTACATATTTGGTTATTTTCTGTAACCGGAAGTCGCCGTCTTGTATTTTTAAATAGCGTCTGGATTTGTTCTCTGGTCTCTTGGCATCATCTCAGTCCTGGAATGACTATTTTTGGCTGTTTTCCAGCAACCGTAAGTTGCCAATTCAAATTTCAAATGGCGTTTGAAAACGATTTTTGGCCTATGTGCATCATCTCGATTACTCGATTATTGCCCATATTGGGTAGTATTTGGTCATTTCCTAGACATTTTCTGGACACAATTTTGGTTCCAGAAATACTCATATTGGATGGTATTCGGCTATTAAGGCTGTTTTACGAAAACCGGAATTAACCATATTGAATTTCAAAATGGCGTCTAAATTTGTTCTCCGGTCTCCGGACATTAACTCGATTCTGAAATGAATATTTTTGGCATTTTTACGGAAATTGCCACTTGGAATAAAAAATGGCGTCAGGGGTCGTTTTTTGGCCTATGTGCATTTTTGAGACTACGGAAATATTCGTTTTAGAATGAATTTGAGCATTTTAGGCAGTTTCGTGAAAAGCGGAAGTCGTCATTGTGAATTTCAAAATGGCATATAAAGTGGATTTCTGAACTTTGTGCATCGTTCTTGTTCTGAAAATACCTATACTTGAAGGTATTTGGCCATTTTTTGCTATTTACTGAAAACCGAAGGTTACACCATCTTGAATTTCAAAACGGTGTCTGTGGTTGATTTCTGACCTCTGGTCATCACTACAATTTTGGGAATCATAATTTGTGGTATTTGGCCATTTTAGGTTGTTTTCCAGAAACCCAAAGACTCCATTTTGAAATCGAAAATGGCATATCATTCCGGTTCGACAAAATACCATTGCTGGATCATATTTGACTTTTTTCCTGCTCTCATCGGTTGAAATCTGTATTTGAAACATGTCTCGACACTTTTCATTAGTACAATAGTTTACCTCAAAAAATTATAATTTTACGGCATGTCCATCAAGCAACTAATTTTCCAATCGATTGTTGTAAAAACTAAGGAAATCCGTTGACACAAAGTTAACACTGAGACACAGAAAAATCAATGTTACAGGAATATACCCCGTATTTAAGAAACCACGAATACAAAATAATACGGTATCGTGTTTGATTTTGGAGTTTACAAATTACAAATTCATTACTGCTAAGCCCCCTAGCAATGCTAATGAGAAAGGTAAAATTAAGTTATTGAAACAAATACGTTGCTATAGGACCTTTATATACCGAATGATATGATAATCGATCAGGCGGTTTGAAAATTGATATAGGTTGACAACATTCATCCACTTTCATCCCTTCCTCTTAATGTCATGAAAGGCTCGAATCATACTCGAAAACGCCTGTATATAAATTTTACGATGAATTTGTCGGTAATTTACATATAATAATAAGTTTGATAAACCCCCCTTGACTACGCCACTAAAATACAGAAAAATCAATGTCTTAGAAACATACTTTAGAACCCACGTGTACAAATTGGAACGGTAATCAAGCTTGGTGTTAAAGAATTTATAAATAACTAATTTGCTCCCCCCCCTTGCCACGCTAATGAAATACATAAATTGAAAAGTCGCTGAAATGCATCACCCACTACCGCTTCCACATACCGAATTTGATGATGATCGGTTCAGCCGTTTTAAAGTTGTAAAAGAGTGACATGGCTCATACTCCCCATACTTACTACGCCAATGAGATGTAGAAAAGTCTTAAATGACACACTAATGTTACAAAAATACGCCTCACATAAAAAATGTGCGATAGCGGGCACTAGTAAATGCATTCAATGAAAAGTTGACTCATTTTGACAACACGTGAGCCGTCTAGTTTTGAGTGTTAAATCAGCTTTTCACTGTTTATTTTATCACAAGGAATACTTTATTCGCACTGTCAGTGATAACGCCAAGAATGAAAAGTTGACTCATTCTGACAACACGTGAGCCGTCTAGTTTCGAGTGTTAAATCAGCTTTTCACTGTTTATTTTATCACAAGGAATACTTTATTCGCACTGTCAGTGATTACGCCAAGATATGATCGGTATCTTATCCGATATTGAATTGAACAACAAATTGCCCTTTTCAGGATGAAATAAAAACCTGATGATCGAAGAGTTAATGTTTTCTTTTGAGTTCATTTACATTTTTAAATTTGTAAAAGTTATAAATTTTACAGGGTGGCCACGCTACCGGGAAAAGCGAGAAAAAGCCGGGAATTTCAAATCACCGGGAAAACCGGAAAATTAGGCTTCACGCCGGGAAAATCAAGATCCTGTATGCCCGCGGTGAAAACCTGTATTTTTTTTGCATGATGACCTAACTGGCATGATACTGCCAGTTATGGAAATGCTGGTTGTTTTTTTTTCACAACATTTATTTGACACGGCACAATACAAATTAATGTTTTACGGAGCCAATTTAATCTAATACCTTATGGCCTAAAATATATTATAAGCTAAAGGCAACTTTTTTATCCTCGCTGCCGACTACGAGCCGAAACTAAATCTAATACTAAAACTAACATGTTTTTTTTTTATCAAAACGTATATTTGACCAGTGCTTTTCAAAGGATCGCAAGTTGACTGTTAAAACACGAATGCGAACGCCTTCCGCAGTCAACTTGACTGCTCGATATAGTCAAGCGATCGCCCAGATAAAAAACAGTCAAAGTAAAGTTGATCGTTTTTTTAGTTTCTAGGTGGCGGTCATTCGCTATGGCAGCGCTCGTTAATTACGTTCACTCTCCGATTATGTGTACGTGCAAGACACGAAGTGAATGAGGGCGGTTGGTATCATTCTTACTGTTTCGTTTTGCGTTTGTTTTCGTATTTGTTTTTGTATGTCGGATTGGATTGGAATAGAACTTTGAAATTTGTGTAACATATGACTAATGCATAAATCGGTACTTAGGGTAGAGCGGGAAAAGTTGGTCATTTTTGGTAAAAAAGTTACATTACTTTATACCGGTAATACAGTCATACCTCGATATAAGGCAACTTTATTTTCATTACCGCTACGTTATATCGAGTTACGTTATATCGAAGCAAAAATTTTTTTTTAAATTCATGCAAGAATGTTAATGATTACTCAAAGATGCGCGAAAACCTATTTTTCATCACCTATCAGTAATTTTAAACCATTCTTAAGCCCATTTAGGACAATTTTTCAACAAGCAAAAAAAGTTTTTTAATTGATGCAAGACTGTTGAAATGCAAAAACGCGCGGAAACCTATTTCCCATCACCTACCAGTAATTTGAAACCTTTCTTATGCTTTTCTTTAGAGAAAATTTCAACAACAAAAAAAAAAAATAGTTGATGCAAGACTGTGAATTGTTACTGAAGGATACGTGGAGGCCTATTCCCATCACCCATTAGTATTTCAAAACCTTCCTTATGCCCATTTGGGACTTTCGCATTGGTTTCATTGGTTTCAAAACTTACTACATATTTTCGAAGCAATTTATACCCCAAAAACAGTTGCTATATCATTTATATTCAATATCAATACATCTTAAAAAGTTACGTTATATCGAGGTAAAAGTTACGTTATACCGAGTTACGTTGAATCGAGGTTGCCTTCTACCAAGGTATGGCTGTATTATGCGGAAATATGAACTACATTAAACAGCTCGCAATTTTGCGGATACACTAAAGTTTTTTTTTACGAGGAGACACGTAGCGCGGAAAAAATCCGCGTGAAAAACGCGTAAGTTTCAAAATCCGGGTAAAAAATGGCGTTGATTGTAAGATCTGCGTAAAACTTCACGTGAATTCCGAAGTCTGAGTAAATAAACTGGTGATTTCCAAAATTCGCGTAAAATCGAGAAATTTCTGAAAACCGCGTAAATTCCAAAATCCGAGTAAAAAACCCCGTGGAATCATACCGAAATTCGGGTAAAAAACCGTGAAAACTCTGAAATCGCAAATTGGGGTAAAAAAAACGTGTAAATTCCGAAATCCGCGTTAAAAACGCGTAAATACTGAAATTTGCATAAAAAACAGCGTAATTTCTGTAATCTCCGTAAGTTCCGTAATACGCGTTAAAAGGCTTCAGTGTATTTTATCTTTTTTGAGCGGTTGACAGATTGGCCAATTAGCTCCTCAGGTAGGGTAGAAGTTGATCAGCGCGTGGGGTAAAGTGACAACTTTTATTTCGGAAGGACAATTCAGTTTTCCTCCACCAATGCATTAACGGCAGTCTGTAGCATTTAGGCGGAAGTCAAATCGTTTTCAGTTTTTCGCTTAAACGTTCGCAAAAGCTACTCATTATTGGATGAAAAAGTGTTACTCTCCCTTGCTTGACGAAAAGTTCACTAAGGTCGCCTTTTTTACAGTTTTTTACGCAGGTTTTTTTTATGTGGTCATTTTTACGCGGATTCCGGAAATTACGCGGTTTCTACGCAGATTCCGTAATTTACGCGGTGTCTTTTTCTTACGCGGGTTCCGTATTCTTTCATTTCGGAATCCGGAATTTACGCTTTTTTCACGTAGATTCAGGAATTTACGCGATTATTTTTTACGCGGTTTCCTTTTACGCGGCACGTATCCCCCGCGTAAAAAGCGACTTTGGTGTATACGTTGAAATTACATTGATGGTTTGAAAGAAAAAATCAAAGAAAACACGTGTTAAATTGAAAACTCGAACCGAATTCCGCAATTCTAAAGTTTTTATGGTTTTCTGATTGTTATAGATCAGCTGAAAGAGAGTAATTTTCTGAGCAAAACGTGGTTTTTGAGAAATTTTTATCGTTGTCCTTCGTATTTTTAATTGAGTTCTTGCTCAAACCTGCTCAAAATCTGTTAATGAGCGAATTGTCATTTGAAAACGGGTGTTTATTATTCTTATTTAAAAACCGACGGACAACGATAAAAAATTTTTAAATCACAATTTGCACAACTGCACTTTGTTTTGTCATTTAGTTTCTTTGCTTATCTGATTAAATCACCCATATAATACAATTTTTTTTATATAAATGATATGTGAAAATAAAACACAGTTTTTTCGATGCGTTGGTTTGATGTAATCCTCATTGACCAACTAACCCCGTAACCAACTAGCCCTGTTCTACCCTATCTTCTTCCCCGCCGATGTTTTGAGAAAAACTATCTTACTCATAAAGCCATTACCACGTGGCTTGAATGATGACTATATTGAATATCACTCACAAACTCTACTGCTAAGCGATATTCGACGCAGATGATTGAAGTAAGCGTTGGTTAATTCATTACGAATGAGGTACCGGTTAGTAAAAATTGGCACTGTAGGTGCAACAGTATACCACCAGCACATGAGCCTCAAACGTAAGAGTGCTTCAAACTGATTGACTGTTTTTTTAGTCGTTCATGAACGCAAACGAAAAATGGTACGTGACTGCCGACAGAAGATTGTACGGCGGACTTGAACGCCGAAGCGGCGGTCCTTTTGCGGAGAGCAACGTTGCACGCAGCTCGTTTCTTATTCGCTCTGCTTTCAACCGTTCGTTGAAATTGAACGTGCTGCAGGTACAAGTTGAAATTGAGCGAAGGATCGCACAAAAAGGAAAGCTTGTAACTGACCGAGAAAACGTTCAAGCGTCTTTATAGAAAAGGATTTTTCAAAGCCCTGTATTTGACACGGCACTATACATATAATGTTTAACGGAGCCAACTGGATCTTATTTCTAGTTTCTCTTATATGCTAAGGCAAATTTTTTACCCTCGCTGCCGACTACGAGCTCAAACTAAGTCTACAACTAAAACTAGCATGGTTTTTTTTTTCGACGGTTCTGTTTGTTGGTATTGTTAAATGGGTACCTTTATGCTTTTCAAATAGCCGTAGATCAGCATCAAGTATGAAGTGTTACGTTGGGCCAAGATATCGCGGACCGGGACGTAGGGTTGTATATTTCGGGCCCTTAGTGTATTCAAAAGTAAGGATCTGGCGATACGGAATTCAGCACACACCCAAACAACGTGTTCGATGTCATGATACCCCAATCCACAAACGCAATGGTTACTGTTCGTGAGCCCAATACGCAGTAGATGTGCGTCTAACCCGTAGTGGTTGGACATAATCCGAGACATCACGCGAATGAAGTCTCGTCCTACATCCAACCCCCGAAACCAAGGTTTGGTGGAAACCTTGGGGATGATGCTATGTAGCCGCCTTCCCAGTTCTCCCTTATCCCACGAGCTCTGCCAGTTGAAGAGCGTATTCTGACGTGAGATTTGCAAAAATTCATTGTAGGCAATTGGTCTATCGTAAATATCACCGTTTGTTGCGCTCACCTTAGCCAAAGTGTCCGCTTTCTCATTGCCCGGAATGGAACAATGAGAAGGGACCCACACTAAGGTAATCTGAGATTTTTCGGATAAAGCACTCTAATGTTCCCGTATTTTCCCCAGGAAATACGGAGAGTGCCTTACATCCTTCATCGATCGGAGAGCCTCAATAGAACTGAGACTGTCCGTAAAGATGAAGTAATGGTCCGCGGGCATTTTTTCAATAATCCCTAAGGTATACTGAATTGCAGCCAATTCTGCGACGTAAACAGAAGCAGGTTTATCGAGCTTGTAGGAGACGGTAAAATTATTGTTGAAGATACCGAAGCCAGTGGACCCATTGAGAAGTGATCTGTCAGTATAAAACGCATTGTCGCAGTTGATGTTTTTATATTTGTTTTAAAATATTTTGGGGATCAGCTGCACGCGTAAGTGATCCGGGATTCCACGAGTTTCTTCCATCATGGATGTATCGAAAAACACAGTAGAAACAAAAGTATCTAACAAGTTGACACGATTGGAGGTGTATAAGGAAGGATTTATACTTTGAGACATGTGATTGAAATACACAGTCATGAAACGTGTTTGAGAATTAAGTTCAACTAGCCTATCGAAATTTTCGATTACCAAGGGGTTCAAAACCTCACATTTGATGAGAATACGAGTAGTCAGATCCCATTAGCGGTCTTTTAATGGGGGAACGCCCGCCAAAACTTCTAAACTCATCGTATGGGTTGAATGCATGCAACCTAAGGCAATACGCAAACAACGATACTGCAATCGTTCCAGCTTGATTAAATGGGTGTTTGCAGCGGAGCGGAAGCAGAAACACCCGTACTCAAGCACCGACAATATCGTTGTTTGGTAAAGCCTTATGAGGTCTCTTGGGTGAGCACCCCACCATGATCCAGTAATTGTCCGGAGAAAATTTACTCGCTGTTGACATTTTTTCATCAAATACCGAACGTGACATCCCCAGGTGCCTTTCGAATCGAACCAGACGCCAAGATATTTATATACCAAAACCTGAGAAATCGTTTCACCCATTAACTGTGAGTGGAGCTGAGCAGGCTCGCGCTTCCTAGAAAAAACTACTATCTCAGTCTTCTCCGGAGAGAATTCGATACCTAGCTGTAGAGCCCAAGCAGACAAATTGTCCAAGGTATCTTGCAATGGTCCTTGCAAATCGGCAGCTTTGGCTCCTGTAACAGAGATTACACTGTCGTCTGCAAGTTGTCTTATCGTGCATGAATTTGCCAGACATTCGTCGATGTCGTTTACATAAAAATTGTAAAGAAGGGGGCTTAAACATGAGCCCTGGGGAAGACCCATGTAGCTAATTCGAAAAGTTGCCAAATCGCCATGCGTAAAATGCATGTGCTTTTCGGACAACAAATTGTGCAAAAAATTGTTCAAAATTGGAGAAAATCCTTGTGGGTAAAGTTTCCCCGAAAGAATGTCAATAGAAACGGAATCAAAAGCCCCCTTAATGTCCAAGAACACAGATGCCATTTGTTCTTTGCGAGCATAGGCTAGCTGAATATCTGTAGAAAGCAACGCAAGACAGTCATTCGTTCCTTTGGCACGGCGGATGCCAAATTGAGTATCTGATAGTAGACCGTTTGATTCGACCCAATGGTCTTAACGACGGAGTATCATTTTCTCCATCAATTTCCGGATACAGGATAGCACTGCAATCGGTCTATAAGAGTTGTGATCAGAAGCTGGTTTTCCCGGTTTTTGGATGGCGATCACTTTCACTTGCCTCCAATCCTGCGGTACAATATTTTGCTCCAGGAACTTATTGAACAAGTTCAACAAGCGCCTCTTGGCAGTGCCGGGTAGATTCTTCAATAAGTTGAATTTGATTCTATCTAACCCAGGTGCGTTATTGTTACAGGACAGGAGGGCAACTGAAAATTCTGCCATCGTAAAAGGTGATTCTATCGCGTCGTGGCCCGGAGACGTATCGCGAACAATGTTTTGCGCAGAAACAGAGTCCGGACATACTTTCCTGGCATAATCAAATATCCACCGACTTGAAGACTCCTCGCTTTCGTTGACCGTTATACGATTTCGCATTCTTCGGGCTGTGTTCCAAAGAGTGCTCATCGATGTCTCCTTCGATGTTTCGTTTACAAACCGACGCCAATAACCGCGTTTCTTTGCTCGGACCAAGCTTTTAAACTTGGTCTGAAGCTCCAAATACCGCGCAAAATCGTCGGGTATACCTTTCACCCAAAAGAAGGCCTTAAACGCGTCGTTTAATTCGTTCTACATGAGAACTTATAATGAAATTTTAACCGATTTTTTGTTACCTCTTATTATAAACTTTTTCTTGATTTTTTTCCTTTCCTGGGTTCCCTGGAATTCCCGGGAAATGAGATTTTTTATTCCCGTTTCCCGGGAAATCGATTCCCGGGAATATTGCAAACCCTACTCTTTACTTTGTATTGTCATTTGACATGCGACAGCTTCGACGCCTGGGACCGAGGAGAGGTTAATACGATAGAAAGAATAGCACTTCTTAATCCCTAGAAGTACTCCTCCGTAAGGGGTATCTCGGTCAAGGCGAATAATTTTGAAATCATGGAAGTTAAGATCTACATTTGAAGTGAGCCAAGTTTCACAGAGGGAAAATGCATCGCATTTATGCTTATTAAGGATACGATCGCTGCAAGGAGGGGCCATTTAGCAGTCAACTCCTTCAAAAACGTTTTAACTGTTGGTAGAAATGCCAGCAGAAGACTTTTAAAGGGATCATTTATGTTGAAATTTTCAAAAATCCAGTCCACAATATCTGAAAACTTCAGCAGTCCAGGTTCTGGCTGAATCTTGGCGAAAAGGAAGGAACAGGTGGGTTTTTTGATGTTCCTGGAAGTGCTGGGAACTCCTTACTAGAATTCAATTTTGCCAATCCGGGAGGAGTTTGCTTCGGATTTCCTACAGCACTTTTTTGTTTCTTAGTATTAGCCATTTCAGATGGAGACCTTCTCTGTCCCTTCCTAGCATGTCTAGGGGAAGAGAGGTTTTTTCGCTTCCTAGACTTCCCGGGTTCGGCAAAGGTAGGTTCTTCAACTGAATCGTTAGAATCAGCCTCATCGGATGACAAGACCTCAAAAAAATTCGGGGAAACCAGCTCGGTGGCAGCGGCCTCTTTGAGCATTTCTGCGAAAGTGCGCTTAGAGCGCTCTTTCAGAGACCGCTTGATTTTTTCTTGGCGCTGCTTGTACGCGGGACATGCAGACAGCTCATGCGGAGTTTGCCCACAATAGAGGCACTTTTCAGCGACCTTATTACAGGCATCGTCCGCATGTTGCTCCCCGCACTTGCCACAACGTGCTTTATTGCCACAGTGGAAGGCCGTGTGGCCCAACTGTTTACACTTGTGGCAATTCATTACCCGCGGCACAAACAAGCGCACGGGTGACGCACCTTGTCCACGAGCACATAGCTCGGCAGAGCAGACCCGGCAAAAGTCACACGAAAAGAATCTGATTGGATGTAAGTTTTCACATCCTTGTCAAACGACGCTGAATGTAATCGCTTACAATCGAGAATCTTAACTGGTTTAAGGCTACAATCCTTGAAGGCGCCTTTTCCAGTCTTCAGCAGATCCTCGACGGTCGGTGACCACGCCGTCGATCTCCGCTGCACGAGCTGGAATGTACACGTGGTACTCCAGCGTAAAAAGCTCACAAACAGCAATCTCGTTTGCTTGTTTGAGGTCTGACAGCGAGACACGCAGTTTGTCAGGGCGGGCTTTAGTTATCTCTGTCACGGCTGAAAACCGTGCCAGATCCTTACAAATTTGCATAGTGTTTAATGGTTTCATTTTGGGCCTAAAATATACTAACCACGGGCCCAGATATTCTTCCGGATACAACTTCGCCCGATGGATCAGGTCTTGCGCGGCTCCTTTTCTGATCCGCGGGACTCTGTACCCGCCCGGAACGGACGTAGAAACGGGATGGTTTGCATCTCCGGAATCACATGGGTCAGTCTCTTCTTCGTCCATGTCAGGCTGAAGATCTAATACTCAAACTCAATGTCAAATTTAGATTTATAAACGATACCGTAGAAAAAAAAAACAAGAAAAAAAACTACCTCTAATATCCGCTCTACTCTGTAGCGACGTTGTCTTTGCTGCCTATCTGCAGCCTATGCTTCCACCAGCAGCAGCTTAGTGCTCCAAACGGCATGGCCGACGGCGGTGCGGGGGGTGTGCTTCAGTTACTCCACTGCAGGCGATTGTTTGTTCAACACAGAACCGAATAAAAAAAAACACACGCGCCGTAAACAACCTGGTGTAGCTAACGTTAGCAGCAATCGAACGAATGAACGTTAAAGCTGACTCGCGTCTATTTGCTTTCACAAAGTCGGACAGCCAGCGGAGCGTCGGTTTTGCCCCAATTCCCCTACAATATAAAAATACGTTTATCTGCTGACATTTTACGTAGATCAGACACCTACCATTCGATTTCTGAGACTTTTTTACCCTAAATAAGATATAATTTGACTACCACTTTAGGATATTAGCGCATTACCATTAATGCTAAAAAAAAATCGATATTATTTTGCTTTGTGAAATATACTAAAACCACAGACTAACAGACATAACACGTCGAACAAATTTTCAATAACATTATCGTTTGGATGATTCCAGTACTTTACGTTAGTAACACTAGCACAATCTGCTGTCGTGTTCGCGCTGCGTCATGTATATCCAACATCAGCGCCAGCGTTACTGCATGTGTCAAATGGGGAACTACAAAATATGTATGACATTGCATGACAGCGCCCCAAACGACGTTTTCGCGCGATGACTGTTATTCGATTGAAAGTTTGAAATAAACGTTTTTTGTTGCGATGGGGCCAGGCTTCAGTGTTACGTCTGTTAGTCTGTGCTAAAACTATGCCAAAACCGGTTTCGTAGAATCACCGTTTTGAGCTCAGTTTTTGTCCGATTTAAGCTCTGTTTTTTTTTTCTCAAAAGGTGGGTAAAAGTTGCTAATATGTGGACAAACTCTTAGAATTTTGATATTTGGTCTTGACACAAAATGGCGTCAAAAAACATCAAAAATTACCGGTTTCTCAAAAATTCTAAATGGCGCCATTGTTGCCCCTTAAGTTGAAATATGTTCAAACTCCGGTAAATTTATTTTCGCATCAAACTTCATAAAAAAATCATACATAGAAGCCAAGGCAAAAAAAATGTTGCACTGTGTAATTTGCATTAAAAATCGTAAAAATAACCGATTCAGATATTTTCAAGTTATTGAACACTAAATGCAAACTGAATATATTATAAAAAATCAATAACGAACAATTTTCACTTAAAAACTTACTTTTAATGAGATATTTAAAAAGCAACTCAAATATCTTATTAAAGGCATAGCGAGATATAATATCAAAATTTTACGATATTTTCATATCCATGTATGAAACGTGAATATCTTTCGAATAACACGATAAGTTTTTAGAGCTAAATATGTTATTGATGAGTTATGATTTTGTTATGCTCTCCTGCCTGGGTACCGACAAATACGGGGACGGGAACATTTTCTTCTTCCAAGCCGCGCAACACGACACAATACATGTTATTTAGCTGCCTCTATGAGAGCTCTATCGGTCCGGCTCGACAGAATGTTCACAAGAAATCTTTTTTGTACATCCGTTGTACGAAACTGAGAAAATCTGTAGGAACTGAAAATAAAGGCAGAGCTTATCAGAAGATCGCTCTGAGCCAGAATGAATGAGATTTATTTTTCGGAAATAATTAAGTCACACCTCTTTTCCCAGTTATACCATTCCACACCGTACGAAAAATTTGTTATGTCAGAGCGGATATTTCGCGCTATTTTTCGTACATTAGTATCACGACATACGAAATAAAATTTTTCGGACGTTGTAGAATGGTATAACTGGAAATAATTAAGTCACACCTCTTTTCCCAGTTATACCATTCCACAACGTGGAAAAATTTGTTATGTCAGAGCGGATATCGCGTGCTATTTTTCGTACATTAGTATCACGACACACGGAATAAAATTTTTCGAACGTTGTAGAATGGTATAACTGGAAATAATTAGGACACACCTCTTTTCCCAGTTATAATATTCCACAACGTTCGAAAAATTTGTTATGTCAGAGCGGATATCGCGCGCTGCCTTTATAAGGCAACAATAGGTTGGCAGGAGGAATGAAACAATTCACTTGAAGCAGCAAACGTACGACGGTCTGAACTTTGCGGGAAGTAATAGTAGAACGTTTGTTGTAATGCGCCAAACGGGAAGCATCCGAGAGTGGTTCTCCTTATAACGAGGTTTGACTTGTTGTGACCAGTGATGGAAACGAAACGAATATGATGCAATCGTCGTTTATTCATCATGTGTGCACTTTACGAAGAGTACAGGCCGCGACTAAACTCGAATCCTCTCAACCCATAATGAAATGATGATAGGGTGCATAGGTTTCTGGGAGAAAACAAACACATGACTAGACTACATCAGCTCTGAGAAGCGATTCGATCGTTGCGTTTGTCTCTCCATAGGCCGATAGTTACGGGAAGAAAGGATAGCAACAGGAGAAAATCATGTCGCCTGAACAGCAGCAGAGGTTGGGTGCGGTGAGAGGGAATGTGTGGGGGAAGGGACTACTTCGGCAGCGGTTGAGTTTAGGCGAGAGTAGGAGGGCATACACTGTCATTTCCTTTCTTTTTCTGACAAAAAATCATATTCATGAGTCAAATGAATAAGGATATAACAAGTTCTGATCCCTCTGTGTAACAGAGACGAATAACTTCATATACCGAGTTGTGCACATTGAGAACCACGTATTGTGGTTTACACTAATGAATAGGAATTTATCGTAAAGAGGAAAGCAAAAAGAGTGCACCAGCACCGATACTTTGTTTTCCGCATACTGACGACGATGTCGACGCATCCTAGGCTTGTTTTATATGTATTCATTAATCGCTAGAGGTGATTTTTTTCCTTCGCTGGTTGTGACAAACTTCCTGGCTCCTTTGTCGCTTGCCTCCGGTGCCATCTCAATGTTACATTTGTTGGCAGGTACACAGTTGACGATAAAATAATGCGCCTCCACGCTTAAATTTCGCTTACATACCCGAGCAGGAGAAAACATCATCATAATATTACAGCCAGATATTGGAAATACACCTCATTGTGATCTTAATGTGGTTTACATAGTTGGTAAAATAACAAAAAATAATACCAAAATATTGTTCCTCCAAGACTATATGAAAAGTAAAGGTTCATATTTCAATAACAAACCAATAATTTGCATTAAAAATCATAAAAATGACCAATTCAGATATTTTCAAGTTATTGAACACTAAATGCAAACTGAATATATTATAAAAAAATCAATAACGAACAATTTTCACTTAAAAACTTACTTTTATTGAGATATTTAAAAAGCAACTCAAATATCTTATTAAAGGCATAGCGAGATATAATATCAAAATTTTACGATATTTTCATATCCATGTATGAAACGTGAAAATCTTTCGAATTACACGATAAGTTTTTAGAGCTAAATATGTTATTGATGAGTTATGATTTTGTTATGCTCTCCTGCCCGGGTACCGACAAACACGGGGTCGGGAACATTTTCTTCTTCCAAGTCGCGCTACACGACACAATACATGTTATTTTAGTTGCCTCTATGAGAGCTCTATCGGTCCGGCTCGACAGAATGTTCATAAGAAATCATTCTTGTACATCCGTTTTACGAAACTGAGAAAATCTGTAGGAACTGAAATTAAAGGCGAAGCTTATTTAAAGATCGCTCTGAGCCAGAACGAATGAGATGTATTTTTCGTACATTAGTATTACGACATACGAAACAAAATTTTTCTAACGTTGTAGAATGGTATAACTGGAAATAATTAAGTCACACCTCTTTTCCCAGTTGTACCAAATGTGTTTGGAAGAGCATAATGAATGGTTATTACTAAACTGCAACTGTGGTTTGATGCTGCTGAAAATGCACAGCAGTGTGATGTCTATTACGATTTGTTGATACTGCGATTCAATCCGATTTCAAACAGAAAAGTTCGGCACGTTCTGCTCACGGTGCTGAGTCTGTTTTAGAAAATTCACAACACTTTATTAGCAAGGATGAAACAGTCCACATAAGCACTAATGATGGTTGCAAGTAGCAACCGAAATACGTATCTGCGGACGGTATTCGATTAAAGGGTATTCGATTTTTTGGAGTAGAATTAAATGGAAACATAACTTATTCTCAACCATCGCCACAAAAAAAGTTTATTTCAAATTTTCAATCGAATAACAGTCATCGCGCGAAAACGTCGCCTGGGGCGCTGTCGTGCAATCTCATACATATTTTGTAGTTCCCCATTCGGCACATGCAGTAACACTGGCGCTGATGTCGAAATACATGACGCAGCGCGAACACGACAGCAGATGGTGCTAGTGTTACTAACGTAAAGGACTTGAATTCAAATTTCTTACGAATGCTTACGAAGAGGGAGAGAAGGACTCAAGAGAATCTTACGTAAGATGGGAAAATTTTGAAAAACAAAAAAATTAACAAAACTAAAAAAATAAATTAGGCAAATTATTTCTCGCTGTGATTCCAACAGCTGAACCACAGACTAACAGACGTAACACTGAAGCCTGGCTCCATCGCAACAAAAAACGTTTATTTCAAACTTTCAATCGAATAACAGTCATCGCGCGATAACGTCGTTTGGGGCGCTGTCATGCAATCTCATACATATTTTGTAGTTCCCCATTTGACACATGCAGTAACGCTGGCGCTGATGTTGGATATACATGACGCAGCGCGAACACGACAGCAGATGGTGCTAGTGTTACTAACGTAAAGTACTGGAATCATCCAAACGATAATTTTATTGAAAATTTGTTCGACGTGTTATGTCTGTTAGTCTGTGGCTGAACCTTGACAAAGCAGTGAATTCACCGTCGCTGAATGATTTTGTACTTTACTTCATTTCTAATTGATTTTTAATTTTATTTACTTTAACATGATATTACCTGAATCAACTTGTTTTGTTTTTATCCTCTACGAATGTAAAACAAATGTTTCATCTTCGAAAATATTTTTTTCCTCGAAGAAAAAATCTTACGTGAAATTCGTGGGGGGGAGGGGGGTAATGCGAAATCTTACTAAGCCTTATAATGGGGGGAGGGGGGTCGAAAATTTCGAAAAAAGTCCTTACATAATTAATGAATGACGCCATAGGATTTATTTAACCCTATTTCCGCGAAGTGAAAGGGGTTTCCCTTTCACTTGACCTTCAAACTATTCTTATTTAGCAACAACATGCACAATTTGCACAAACTCTATTAAAAATTAAATAAATTAAAGTTCAATCTGTTCTCCAACCGTTACATCCTTGAAAAGTATAATATATAAGCACAGACTAACAGACATAACACGTCGAACAAATTTTCAATAAAATTATCGTTTGGATGATTCCAGTACTTTACGTTAGTAACACTAGCACCATCTGCTGTCGTGTTCGCGCTGCGTCATGTATATCCAACATCAGCGCCAGCGTTACTGCATGTGGCAAATGGGGAACTACAAAATATGTATGAGATTGCATGACAGCGCCCCAAACGACGTTTTCGCGCGATGACTGTTATTCGATTGAAAGTTTGAAATAAACGTTTTTTGTTGCGATGGAGCCAGGCTTCAGTGTTACGTCTGTTAGTCTGTGCTAACAAGTCATCAAGTATTACTAGGTTTTTTGTTGTTGTAAAAAAACAGTGGTTAACCGAGATTTTTTCCTCGGTTTCTTGCACTTTATCATCATCACGTTCACAATTGCTTCCGAACTATTGACGCACCTTCTAACATCGCCTGAGCAAACTTCACTATCGCCATTGTTATATTATAGTAATCAAAATTGGTGATTACTTTCTTGTAACCAATTAACTGAAGACTCAAATACTTGCTCAATAGTTTGAATGTGTTCATAACTCGCCTTGGGGCTAATAGTGGTCTCGATCAACTAGATTAGTTGAGAGAATTCGTTATCGATATTGTTTTTGGCACCTTTTGTATGTGTAGGATAAGTAAAACGATACACCGTGCCCCAGTGCTGAGTCGAGGAAATTTCCAGCTCGAAAAGATCCTCGACTCGATCGGGAATTGAACCCGATATCTCAACCGTGTGGGAGAGCTAGCCGACCGACATCGCTAACCGCAGAACCACGGGGACCACCATAACTCGAAATATAGTAAGTCCAATTAAAGAAGAAGTCAGACGTTAATGTAATCAAATTTCTACCCCGGAATTTTATTAGCAGAATTAATTGAAATTAACTTAATAAGATTAAATCTATCATTGAAATTTCCAAAAGTATCATGACGATGAAATTTCAAACATTTTAATTAAAGTTATTCTTATGAAATTCTCAGAAATAGTTTCAAAATGAATATTTCGCCAAATTATAGTAAAGCATAGCATAGCATATCATAAGAGATTGTACATATCGTAGGTGGCTATCCAATGAACAGTTTAGAGAAAAAAAAATATAATGTTAATTTCAAAAACACATCATCTGTTGTCGCATGAAAGACGCTTGGGACTAGTATCTTCCTTCCAGATGATGTGATCTGCGAACTAAACTTTCATTGGATACCTGGCTAGTCCTTACAATCCCTGGGGAAGGGAAGCAGGAATGTTAGTTCAACATCTACTTAAGAAGGTGCAGGGAACCCATACTACCTTCATAGATGTTACAGGATTAAGGGTATTGTGTTAGTAGGGGAGGTACCATGTAAAGGATCTCCATTTGACATAGTAGAGGAATGTAATTTAGAGAAACTAATCAAAGAATATAAGTTATATATATAGGCTTAAGTAGCTTACCTGAATGAGCATCTTGAATGGTATGCTTTCATACTTCCTTTCATACTCACGACCACACTTTACGATTACAACATAAAAACATTACACATTACGATTGCAACATTAAACCTTTTATTCGATGCTCGAATCTGAATCCATTGATTCGTATCTGTCATAATTTTCCTCAATTTTATTTGTCACTTCTTCTCTGTATCTGGCTAAATCTTCCCTTTCTTCTAGAATTAAATCTCCATACCTTTCAACATTCTGTCCAATGATATCTAGCCATGTGTAGGCAGGTTTTCCTCTCTTTTTGTAATCCTTCTTGTACCTAGCAGCTAGTCCGAGTAGGTGATTGTCGTCCTTCCTGATTATATGGCTCCAATACCTCATTTGTAAAGCTCTAATCTTTTTGGTCACAGTTTTCCCTTGAAGTATTTGATTCCCGCTAGTTTCTATTCACTCTCCAATACAACAACTTGCCAATTCAGCCACTATTTGCCTCTCATACTTCCGCATTGCCGTTCGAGTGTGTTTGGTAATCACTGATGCCTGAGATCCAAATGTCATTGTTGGACAAATAATTGTATGATATAACAAACTTCCAATTTCTAAGTTGGGTTTGTTTTCTTTTGCAAATGCGATAACAGCTTTCGAAGATTTAATCGCTTTCTTGCATCGGGTCTTTGTAGTTTTGAGACGGCATAGTCTGTCAGTTATTTATTTATTTATTTACTGGTCTTCGATAGTATCGCACAGACAGTTCCTAATATTAGCTTATTCTAGATTTAAAAGTAGTCCTATTCACATCAAAGTCATAATAATCAGATACAACATTAAAAACACGACAACACGTATCTATTGGAATGTTCTGGCCAAACAAAGTGCGATGCCTAGGAAGCCTGAAGAAATCCGTTCGTCTGGTGGTTCGATATGGCACATTAAATTGTATTCGTTCCAGCAGTTCCGGGCTATCAATATTGTTTCCGAGAAGGTCGAAGATGAACAAGCGTTGTAGTAGACTTCTCCTGTTAGTCAGAGTTGGCAGCTGGATAAGAGCACATCGATGTTCGTAAGGTGGCAGACGGATAGGATCTTCCCAAGGCAGCATTCTCAGGGCGTAACGAACGAAATTACGCTGGATTCGTTCGATCCGGTTGATTTGAACAGCATGATAGGGTGACCAAACGAGGAGTCCGTATTCAAGTATACTGCGTACTAGCGCACAGTAGAGGGACTTCAGGCAATAAACATCATTAAACTGCTGCGTATTTCGTTTTATGAAGCCTAGTACAGCATAGGCTTAAGCGGTAGTAACTGCAATGTGCTGAGCAAAACAAAGTTTGCTGTCCAGAAGGATACCCAAATCTTTCACGGAATTTACTCGAGTGATACCGACTGTCTCCATCTTATACTCGAACAGAGCGGTGTGCCTGTTTCTGCAGAATGAGATAACATTACACTTCTGCACATTCACTTCCATACCATTCAGCGTACACCAATTCAGCAGCGCATCAATATCGGATTGGATGGCACAGCAGTCTACTATCGACGATACTACACGATAAAATTTCAAATCATCAGCGAACATATATTTTGGGGATTTGATAGTTGCGCACAAATCGTTCACAAAAAGAATAAATAGTAGAGGGCCCAAATGGCTTCCTTGGGGCAGACCAGATTCTATTTCGAATGGGAGTGAACTAGTGCCGCCTAGACGAACGAATGCATTGCGATTGGTGAGATACGACAATATCCATCGTGTAAGCCACGTAGGAAACCCCATTTTTTGTAGCTTCGTAACAATTAGAAGATGCGGTACTCTATCAAATGCCTTGGCAAAGTCAACATAAACGGCATCGATTTGCTGGCGCTTCTCGAGCGCTCTCGTTAATGCAGAAACATAGGCCATCATGTTGGTGACTGTTGAACGTTTTTTCACAAAGCCGTGTTGCCATTCCGAAATCAAATGTTGAACTTTTGGGTAAAGCGAGTCATGAGTAAGGCTTTCAAATGCCTTCGGCAAACAACTTAAGATTGAAATGCCTCGGTAGTTCGTAACGTCGTGAGTACTACCTGTTTTATGTTCAGGTGTTATAGCAGCGGACTTCCACGCGTTCGGGAAAGTTCCTTCAAACATCGAAAGATTTAAAATAATCATTGCAGGTAGGGCGAGCGTCGCAGCACAGTTTTTAAACAGAAGGGGTGGTAGCCTGTCAGGTCCGGCGCCTTTCGTCCCATCAAGCGATTGCAGCTTCAACGTCACATCACTTAACGAAAAGTTGAAAAGCGGCATGTTCAAGTCGAATAGCGGCAAACTGCTCAAATACTCTTCAGACGAAGGTGGTAAGTTAATACTTTGCACAGTTCGAAAGAAGGATGAGAACAAGTTTGCTGATTCAAGCGGGGATGGGGCTGTAGTATCGAGGTAATGCACGCGTTGAGGGATGCCGTTTTGTTGCTTCCGATTTCTCACGTACGTCCAGAACGATGCAGGGTCGTTTTTAATGTTGTCTTCCATGCGACGAATATAGCAGCGAAAGCAGTGTGCATGCAAAGAGTTATATTTGCCCTCTATGTCACGCAACTCAGCTTTGTGCCTTTCATCTCTCCATCGAAAAAATTTCTTCCTAGCCTTGCGGAGTCGATTTCGCAGATGCTGTAGTTGGTTGTTCCACCACGGTTTTTTGCGTACACGTTGCCCAAGTTGTTGCTTTGTTGGGACAACACCGCGTAGATTGTCGTAGATATGCTCGTAGAATCGAACCACAGCTTCATCAGCATTGCAGTTAGAAAGAAAATCCTCCCAACGTGTCTCAGCAATCCGCCGATTCAACAATTCAAAGTCACAACGGTTAAAATCAAAGTCGAGTGCGTTTGCAACATTAAAATCATCATTCTTCTTATCAGCAAGCTCAAAAGCCACCACAAAAGGACGATGATGCTGGTCAGTTGTGGGCAATGGTAACGGCGGCTCCAACAAATCAACACGACTAGCATCGTTTATGAATGCTAGATCAAGCAGTCTTCCGTTGAAGTTAGTCATATTGTTTATTTGAAATAGTCCGTTTGAAAGAACTGATTCAACAAGAACCATTTCTTGTTCTGATGAGGCATTAATCGGTAGCATACAGTTCATATATTCATCGTGTGTCCAGCATAAATGTGGAAGATTGTAATCTCCCACAACCAAAACTAAATTTCGATCACCCGCTTGGTCGATCAACTTTTGCACACATTGCGAATGCTGCTCATAAAGCGTAGCCTCACTGTTCGGGGGCAGATACACACAGCAAGCAAATAAATCGAAACTCTCCAATGAGATTCGAACAATAACCTGCTCCAGCTGATCGCTGCCAGCGACACAAACAACAGTGCTACGAAGTTGATTCTTCACGGTTATAAAAACTCCACCGCCGCGCCTGTGTTGGCTGGTCAGTGCGCTTCTATCACATCGATAAATATTATAATTGTGAGTGAGCTCCGAATTCCGAATGCCATGGTGCAACCAAGTTTCTGTAAATGCGATGACGTCATACTCACATTGTGACAGTGCTAGCAGCAGATCATTGGCTTTTGTGCGGAGGCCTCTTACGTTTTGTTGATAGATGGTAAATGAGCGATAGGCGATAGCGGGACTGATGTGATCAGCTGGGCACGGTGCATCGTTGTGCGAAAAATTAGTGATTTGTTCATTTTGAAAAGTAGAGTTATCTGAGTGACTAGAGCGGCGTGAACCGTTTCGCCCGGCCGTAGGTTAATGTGCGGCCGTAAGTAGAGCTGTGTAAAAGTATTCTACTTTAACCTCGCGGTCGTGGCTTTGCACACAACCCTCCTGTGATTTTTTTTTAAAAGTATCCAACAATACTAACAACACAGAATAACAAACATAACACGTCGAACAAATTTTCAATAAAACTATCGTTTGGATGATTCCAGTACTTTACGTTAGTTACACTAGCACCATCTGCTGTCGTGTTGCGCTGCGTCATGTATATCCAACATCAGCGCCAGCGTTACTGCATGTGTCAAATGGGGAACTACAAAATATGTATGACATTGCATGACAGCGCCCCAAACGACGTTTTCGCGCGATGACTGTTATTCGATTGAAAGTTTGAAATAAACGTTTTTTGTTGCGATGGAGCCAGGCTTCAGTGTTACGTCTGTTAGTCTGTGCTAACAAGTCATCAAGTATTACTAGGTTTTTTGTTGTTGTAAAAAAACAGTGGTTAACCGAGATTTTTTCCTCGGTTTCTTGCACTTTATCATCATCACGTTCACAATTGCTTCCAAACTATTGACGCACCTTCTAACATCGCCTGAGCAAACTTCACTATCGCCATTATCATATTATAGTAATCAAAATTGGTGATTACTTTCTTGTAACCAATTAACTGAAGACTCAAATACTTGCTCAGTAGTTTGAATGTGTTCATAACTCGCCTTGGGGCTAATAGTGGTCTCGATCAACTAGATTAGTTGAGAGAATTCGTTATCGATATTGTTTTTGGCACCTTTTGTATGTGGAGGATAAGTAAAACGATACACCGTGCCCCAGTGCTGAGTCGAGAAAATTTCCAGCTCGAAAAGATCCTCGACTCGATCGGGAATTGAACCCGATATCTCAACCGTGTGGGAGAGCTAGCCGACCGACATCGCTAACCGCAGAACCACGGGGACCACCATAACTCGAAATATAGTAAGTCCAATTAAAGAAGAAGTCAGACGTTAATGTAATCAAATTTCTACCCCGGAATTTTACTAGCAGAATTAATTGAAATTAACTTAAATAAGATTAAATCTATCATTGAAATTTCCAAAAGTATCATGACGATGAAATTTCAAACATTTTAATTAAAGTTATTCTCATGAAATTCTCAGAAATAGTTTCAAAATGAATATTTCGCCAAATTATAGTAAAGCATAGCATAGCATATCATAAGAGATTGTACATATCGTAGGTGGCTATCCAATGAACAGTTTAGAGAAAAAAAAATATAATGTTAATTTCAAAAACACATCATCTGTTGTCGCATGAAAGACGCTTGGGACTAGTATCTTCCTTCCAGATGATGTGATCTGCGAACTAAACTTTCATTGGATACCTGGCTAGTCCTTACAATCCCTGGGGAAGGGAAGCAGGAATGTTAGTTCAACATCTACTTAAGAAGGTGCAGGGAACCCATACTACCTTCATAGATGTTACAGGATTAAGGGTATTGTGTTAGTAGGGGAGGTACCATGTAAAGGATCTCCATTTGACATAGTAGAGGAATGTAATTTAGAGAAACAAATCAAAGAATATAAGTTATATATATAGGCTTAAGTAGCTTACCTGAATGAGCATCTTGAATGGTATGCTTTCATACTTCCTTTCATACTCACGACCACACTTTACGATTACAACATAAAAACATTACACATTACGATTGCAACATTAAACCTTTTATTCGATGCTCGAATCTGAATCCATTGATTCGTATCTATCATAATTTTTCTCAATTTTATTTGTCACTTCTTCTCTGTATCTGGCTAAATCTTCCCATTCTTCTAGAATTAAATCTCCATACCTTTCAACATTCTGTCCAATGATATCTAGCCATGTGTAGGCAGGTTTTCCTCTCTTTTTGTAATCCTTCTTGTACCTAGCAGCTAGTCCGAGTAGGTGATTGTCGTCCTTCCTGATTATATGGCTCCAATACCTCATTTGTAAAGCTCTAATCTTTTTGGTCACAGTTTTCCCTTGAAGTATTTGATTCCCGCTAGTTTCTATTCACTCTCCAATACAACAACTTGCCAATTCAGCCACTATTTGCCTCTCATACTTCCGCATTGCCGTTCGAGTGTGTTTGGTAATCACTGATGCCTGAGATCCAAATGTCATTGTTGGACAAATAATTGTATGATATAACAAACTTCCAATTTCTAAGTTGGGTTTGTTTTCTTTTGCAAATGCGATAACAGCTTTCGAAGATTTAATCGCTTTCTTGCATCGGGTCTTTGTAGTTTTGAGACGGCATAGTCTGTCAGTTATTTATTTATTTATTTACTGGTCTTCGATAGTATCGCACAGACAGTTCCTAATATTAGCTTATTCTAGATTTAAAAGTAGTCCTATTCACATCAAAGTCATAGTAATCAGATACAACATTAAAAACACGACAACACGTATCAATTGGATTGTTCTGGCCAAACAAAGTGCGATGCCTAGGAAGCCTGAAGAAATCCGTTCGTCTGGTGGTTCGATATGGCACATTAAATTGTATTCGTTCTAGCAGTTCCGGGCTATCAATATTGTTTCCGAGAAGGTCGAAGATGAACAAGCGTTGTAGTAGACTTCTCCTGTTAGTCAGAGTTGGCAGCTGGATAAGAGCACATCGATGTTCGTAAGGTGGCAGACGGATAGGATCTTCCCAAGGCAGCATTCTCAGGGCGTAACGAACGAAATTACGCTGGATTCGTTCGATCCGGTTGATTTGAACAGCATGATAGGGTGACCAAACGAGGAGTCCGTATTCAAGTATACTGCGTACTAGCGCACAGTAGAGGGATTTCAGGCAATAAACATCATTTAACTGCTGCGTATTTCGTTTTATGAAGCCTAGTACAGCATAGGCTTAAGCGGTAGTAACTGCAATGTGCTGAGCAAAACAAAGTTTGCTGTCCAGAAGGATACCCAAATCTTCCACGGAATTTACTCGAGTGATACCGACTGTCTCCATCTTATACTCGAACAGAGCGGTTTGCCTGTTTCTGCAGAATGAGATAACATTACACTTCTGCACATTCACTTCCATACCATTCAGCGTACACCAATTCAGCAGCGCATCAATATCGGATTGGATGGCACAGCAGTCTACTATCGACGATACTACACGATAAAATTTCAAATCATCAGCGAACATATATTTTAGGGATTTGATAGTTGCGCACAAATCGTTCACAAAAAGAATAAATAGTAGAGGGCCCAAATGGCTTCCTTGGGGCAGACCAGATTCTATTTCGAATGGGAGTGAACTAGTACCGCCTAGACGAACGAATGCATTGCGATTGGTGAGATACGACAATATCCATCGTGTAAGCCACGTAGGAAACCCCATTTTTTGTAGCTTCGTAACAATTAGAAGATGCGGTACTCTATCAAATGCCTTGGCAAAGTCAACATAAACGGCATCGATTTGCTGGCGCTTCTCGAGCGCTCTCGTTAATGCAGAAACATAGGCCATCATGTTGGTGACTGTTGAACGTTTTTTCACAAAGCCGTGTTGTCATTCCGAAATCAAATGTTGAACTTTCGGGTAAAGCGAGTCATGAGTAAGGCTTTCAAATGCCTTCGGCAAACAACTTAAGATTGAAATGCCTCGGTAGTTCGTAACGTCGTGAGTACTACCTGTTTTATGTACAGGTGTTATAGCAGCGGACTTCCACGCGTTCGGGAAAGTTCCTTCAAACATCGAAAGATTGAAAATAATCATTGCAGGTAGGGCGAGCGTCGCAGCACAGTTTTTAAACAGAAGGGGTGGTAGCCTGTCTGGTCCGGCGCCTTTCGTCCCATCAAGCGATTGCAGCTTCGACGTCACATCACTTAACGAAAAGTTGAAAAGCGGCATGTTCAAGTCGAATAGCGGCAAACTGCTCAAATACTCTTCAGACGAAGGTGGTAAGTCAATACTTTGCACAGTTCGAAAGAAGGATGAGAACAAGTTTGCTGATTCAAGCGGGGATAAGAAACGATGCAGGGTCGTTTTTAATGTTGTCTTCCATGCGACGAATATAGCAGCGAAAGCAGTGTGCATGCAAAAAGTTATATTCGCCCTCTATGTCACGCAACTCAGCTTTGTGCCTTTCATCTCTCCATCGAAAAAATTTCTTCCTAGCCTTGCGGAGTCGATTTCGCAGATGCTGTAGTTGGTTGTTCCACCACGGTCTTTTGCGTACACGTTGCCCAAGTTGTTGCTTTGTTGGGACAACACCGCGTAGATTGTCGTAGATATGCTCGTAGAATCGAACCACAGCTTCATCAGCATTGCAGTTAGAAAGAAAATCCTCCCAACGTGTCTCAGCAATCCGCCGATTCAACAATTCAAAGTCACAACGGTTAAAATCAAAGTCGAGTGCGTTTGCAACATTAAAATCATCATTCTTCTTATCAACAAGCTCAAAAGCCACCACAAAAGGACGATGATGCTGGTCAGTTGTGGGCAATGGTAACGGCGGCTCCAACAAATCAACACGACTAGCATCGTTTATGAATGCTAGATCAAGCAGTCTTCCGTTGAAGTTAGTCATATTGTTTATTTGAAATAGTCCGTTTGAAAGAACTGATTCAACAAGAACCATTTCTTGTTCTGATGAGGCATTAATCGGTAGCATACAGTTCATATATTCATCGTGTGTCTAGCATAAATGTGGAAGATTGTAATCTCCCACAACCAAAACTTAATTTCGATCACCCGCTTGGTCGATCAACTTTTGCACACATTGCGAATGCTGCTCATAAAGCGTAGCCTCACTGTTCGGGGGCAGATACACACAGCAAGCAAATAAATCGAAATTCTCCAATGAGATTCGAACAATAACCTGCTCCAGCTGATCGCTGCCAGCGACACAAACAACAGTGCTACGAAGTTGATTCTTTACGGTTATAAAAACTCCACCGCCGCGCCTGTGTTGGCTGGTCAGTGCGCTTCTATCACATCGATAAATATTATAATTGTTAGTGAGCTCCGAATTCCGAATGCCATGGTGCAACCAAGTTTCTGTAAATGCGATGACGTCATACTCACATTGTGACAGTGCTAGCAGCAGATCATTGGCTTTTGTGCGGAGGCCTCTTACGTTTTGTTGATAGATGGTAAATGAGCGATAGGCGATAGCGGGACTGATGTGATCAGCTGGGCACGGTGCATCGTTGTGCGAAAAATTAGTGATTTGTTCATTTTGAAAAGTAGAGTTATCTGAGTGACTAGAGCGGCGTGAACCGTTTCGCCCGGCCGTAGGTTAATGTGCGGCCGTAAGTAGAGCTGTGTAAAAGTATTCTACTTTAACCTCGCGGTCGTGGCTTTGCACACAACCCTCCTGTGATTTTTTTTTAAAAGTATCCAACAATACTAACAACACAGAATAACAAACATAACACGTCGAACAAATTTTCAATAAAACTATCGTTTGGATGATTCCAGTACTTTACGTTAGTAAGACTAGCACCATCTGCTGTCGTGTTGCGCTGCGTCATGTATATCCAACATCAGCGCCAGCGTTACTGCATGTGTCAAATGGGGAACTACAAAATATGTATGACATTGCATGACAGCGCCCCAAACGACGTTTTCGCGCGATGACTGTTATTCGATTGAAAGTTTGAAATAAACGTTTTTTGTTGCGATGGAGCCAGGCTTCAGTGTTACGTCTGTTAGTCTGTGCTAACAAGTCATCAAGTATTACTAGGTTTTTTGTTGTTGTAAAAAAACAGTGGTTAACCGAGATTTTTTCCTCGGTTTCTTGCACTTTATCATCATCACGTTCACAATTGCTTCCAAACTATTGACGCACCTTCTAACATCGCCTGAGCAAACTTCACTATCGCCATTGTCATATTATAGTAATCAAAATTGGTGATTACTTTCTTGTAACCAATTAACTGAAGACTCAAATACTTGCTCAGTAGTTTGAATGTGTTCATAACTCGCCTTGGGGCTAATAGTGGTCTCGATCAACTAGATTAGTTGAGAGAATTCGTTATCGATATTGTTTTTGGCACCTTTTGTATGTGTAGGATAAGTAAAACGATACACCGTGCCCCAGTGCTGAGTCGAGAAAATTTCCAGCTCGAAAAGATCCTCGACTCGATCGGGAATTGAACCCGATATCTCAACCGTATGGGAGAGCTAGCCGACCGACATCGCTAACCGCAGAAACACGGGGACCACCATAACTCAAAATATAGTAAGTCCAATTAAAGAAGAAGTCAGACGTTAATGTAATCAAATTTCTACCCCGGAATTTTACTAGCAGAATTAATTGAAATTAACTTAAATAAGATTAAATCTATCATTGAAATTTCCAAAAGTATCATGACGATGAAATTTCAAACATTTTAATTAAAGTTATTCTTATGAAATTCTCAGAAATAGTTTCAAAATGAATATTTCGCCAAATTATAGTAAAGCATAGCATAGCATATCATAAGAGATTGTACATATCGTAGGTGGCTATCCAATGAACAGTTTAGAGAAAAAAAAATATAATGTTAATTTCAAAAACACATCATCTGTTGTCGCATGAAAGACGCTTGGGACTAGTATCTTCCTTCCAGATGATGTGATCTGCGAACTAAACTTTCATTGGATACCTGGCTAGTCCTTACAATCCCTGGGGAAGGGAAGCAGGAATGTTAGTTCAACATCTACTTAAGAAGGTGCAGGGAACCCATACTACCTTCATAGATGTTACAGGATTAAGGGTATTGTGCTAGTAGGGGAGGTACCATGTAAAGGATCTCCATTTGACATAGTAGAGGAATGTAATTTAGAGAAACAAATCAAAGAATATAAGTTATATATATAGGCTTAAGTAGCTTACCTGAATGAGCATCTTGAATGGTATGCTTTCATACTTCCTTTCATACTCACGACCACACTTTACGATTACAACATAAAAACATTACACATTACGATTGCAACATTAAACCTTTTATTCGATGCTCGAATCTGAATCCATTGATTCGTATCTATCATAATTTTCCTCAATTTTATTTGTCACTTCTTCTCTGTATCTGGCTAAATCTTCCCATTCTTCTAGAATTAAATATCCATACCTTTCAACATTCTGTCCAATGATATCTAGCCATGTGTAGGCAGGTTTTCCTCTCTTTTTGTAATCCTTCTTGTACCTAGCAGCTAGTCCGAGTAGGTGATTGTCGTCCTTCCTGATTATATGGCTCCAATACCTCATTTGTAAAGCTCTAATCTTTTTGGTCACAGTTTTCCCTTGAAGTATTTGATTCCCGCTAGTTTCTATTCACTCTCCAATACAACAACTTGCCAATTCAGCCACTATTCGCCTCTCATACTTCCGCATTGCCGTTCGAGTGTGTTTGGTAATCACTGATGCCTGAGATCCAAATGTCATTGTTGGACAAATAATTGTATGATATAACAAACTTCCAATTTCTAAGTTGGGTTTGTTTTCTTTTGCAAATGCGATAACAGCTTTCGAAGATTTAATCGCTTTCTTGCATCGGGTCTTTGTAGTTTTGAGACGGCATAGTCTGTCAGTTATTTATTTATTTATTTACTGGTCTTCGATAGTATCGCACAGACAGTTCCTAATATTAGCTTATTCTAGATTTAAAAGTAGTCCTATTCACATCAAAGTCATAATAATCAGATACAACATTAAAAACATGACAACACGTATCAATTGGATTGTTCTGGCCAAACAAAGTGCGATGCCTAGGAAGCCTGAAGAAATCCGTTCGTCTGGTGGTTCGATATGGCACATTAAATTGTATTCGTTCTAGCAGTTCCGGGCTATCAATATTGTTTCCGAGAAGGTCGAAGATGAACAAGCGTTGTAGTAGACTTCTCCTGTTAGTCAGAGTTGGCAGCTGGATAAGAGCACATCGATGTTCGTAAGGTGGCAGACGGATAGGATCTTCCCAAGGCAGCATTCTCAGGGCGTAACGAACGAAATTACGCTGGATTCGTTCGATCCGGTTGATTTGAACAGCATGGTAGGGTGACCAAACGAGGAGTCCGTATTCAAGTATACTGCGTACTAGCGCACAGTAGAGGGATTTCAGGCAATAAACATCATTAAACTGCTGCGTATTTCGTTTTATGAAGCCTAGTACAGCATAGGCTTAAGCGGTAGTAACTGCAATGTGCTGAGCAAAACAAAGTTTGCTGTCCAGAAGGATACCCAAATCTTCCACGGAATTTACTCGAGTGATACCGACTGTCTCCATCTTATACTCGAACAGAGCGGTTTGCCTGTTTCTGCAGAATGAGATAACATTACACTTCTGCACATTCACTTCCATACCATTCAGCGTACACCAATTCAGCAGCGCATCAATATCGGATTGGATGGCACAGCAGTCTACTATCGACGATACTACACGATAAAATTTCAAATCATCAGCGAACATATATTTTGGGGATTTGATAGTTGCGCACAAATCGTTCACAAAATGAATAAATAGTAGAGGGCCCAAATGGCTTCCTTGGGGCAGACCAGATTCTATTTCGAATGGGAGTGAACTAGTACCGCCTAGACGAACGAATGCATTGCGATTGGTGAGATACGACAATATCCATCGTGTAAGCCACGTAGGAAACCCCATTTTTTGTAGCTTCGTAACAATTAGAAGATGCGGTACTCTTTCAAATGCCTTGGCAAAGTCAACATAAACGGCATCGATTTGCTGGCGCTTCTCGAGCGCTCTCGTTAATGCAGAAACATAGGCCATCATGTTGGTGACTGTTGAACGTTTTTTCACAAAGCCGTGTTGTCATTCCGAAATCAAATGTTGAACTTTTGGGTAAAGCGAGTCATGAGTAAGGCTTTCAAATGCCTTCGGCAAACAACTTAAGATTGAAATGCCTCGGTAGTTCGTAACGTCGTGAGTACTACCTGTTTTATGTACAGGTGTTATAGCAGCGGACTTCCACGCGTTCGGGAGAGTTCCTTCAAACATCGAAAGATTGAAAATAATCATTGCAGGTAGGGCGAGCGTCGCAGCACAGTTTTTAAACAGAAGGGGTGGTAGCCTGTCTGGTCCGGCGCCTTTCGTCCCATCAAGCGATTGCAGCTTCGACGTCACATCACTTAACGAAAAGTTGAAAAGCGGCATGTTCAAGTCGAATAGCGGCAAACTGCTCAAATACTCTTCAGACGAAGGTGGTAAGTTAATACTTTGCACAGTTCGAAAGAAGGATGAGAACAAGTTTGCTGATTCAAGCGGGGATGGGGCTGTAGTATCGAGGTAATGCACGCGTTGAGGGATGCCGTTTTGTTGCTTCCGATTTCTCACGTACGTCCAGAACGATGCAGGGTCGTTTTTAATGTTGTCTTCCATGCGACGAATATAGCAGCGAAAGCAGTGTGCATGCAAAGAGTTATATTCGCCCTCTATGTCACGCAACTCAGCTTTGTGCCTTTCATCTCTCCATCGAAAAAATTTCTTCCTAGCCTTGCGGAGTCGATTTCGCAGATGCTGTAGTTGGTTGTTCCACCACGGTTTTTTGCGTACACGTTGCCCAAGTTGTTGCTTTGTTGGGACAACACCGCGTAGAATGTCGTAGATATGCTCGTAGAATCGAACCACAGCTCATCAGCATTGCAGTTCGAAAGGAAATCCTCCCAAATGCCTTCGGCAAACAACTTAAGATTGAAATGCCTCGGTAGTTCGTAACGTCGTGAGTACTACCTGTTTTATGTACAGGTGTTATAGCAGCGGACTTCCACGCGTTCGGGAGAGTTCCTTCAAACATCGAAAGATTGAAAATAATCATTGCAGGTAGGGCGAGCGTCGCAGCACAGTTTTTAAACAGAAGGGGTGGTAGCCTGTCTGGTCCGGCGCCTTTCGTCCCATCAAGCGATTGCAGCTTCGACGTCACATCACTTAACGAAAAGTTGAAAAGCGGCATGTTCAAGTCGAATAGCGGCAAACTGCTCAAATACTCTTCAGACGAAGGTGGTAAGTTAATACTTTGCACAGTTCGAAAGAAGGATGAGAACAAGTTTGCTGATTCAAGCGGGGATGGGGCTGTAGTATCGAGGTAATGCACGCGTTGAGGGATGCCGTTTTGTTGCTTCCGATTTCTCACGTACGTCCAGAACGATGCAGGGTCGTTTTTAATGTTGTCTTCCATGCGACGAATATAGCAGCGAAAGCAGTGTGCATGCAAAGAGTTATATTCGCCCTCTATGTCACGCAACTCAGCTTTGTGCCTTTCATCTCTCCATCGAAAAAATTTCTTCCTAGCCTTGCGGAGTCGATTTCGCAGATGCTGTAGTTGGTTGTTCCACCACGGTTTTTTGCGTACACGTTGCCCAAGTTGTTGCTTTGTTGGGACAACACCGCGTAGAATGTCGTAGATATGCTCGTAGAATCGAACCACAGCTCATCAGCATTGCAGTTCGAAAGGAAATCCTCCCAACGTGTCTCAGCAATCCGCCGATTCAACAATTCAAAGTCACAACGGTTAAAATCAAAGTCGAGTGCGTTTGCAACATTAAAATCATCATTCTTCTTATCAGCAAGCTCAAAAGCCACCACAAAAGGACGATGATGCTGGTCAGTTGTGAGCAACGGTAACGGCGGCTCCAACAAATCAACACGACTAGCATCGTTTATGAATGCTAGATCAAGCAGTCTTCCGTTGAAGTTAGTCATATTGTTTATTTGAAATAGTCCGTTTGAAAGAACTGATTCAACAAGAACCATTTCTTGTTCTGATGAGGCATTAATCGGTAGCATACAGTTCATATATTCATCGTGTGTCCAACATAAATGTGGAAGATTGTAATCTCCCACAACCAAAACTAAATGTCGATCACCCGCTTGGTCGATCAACTTTTGCACACATTGCGAATGCTGCTCATAAAGCGTAGCCTCACTGTTCGGGGGCAGATACACACAGCAAGCAAAAAAATCGAAATTCTCCAATGAGATTCGAACAATAACCTGCTCCAGCTGATCGCTGCCAGCGACACAAACAACAGTGCTACGAAGTTGATTCTTCACGGTTATAAAAACTCCACCGCCGTGCCTGTGTTGGCTGGTCAGTGCGCTTCTATCACATCGATAAATATTATAATTGTGAGTGAGCTCCGAATTCCGAATGCCATGGTGCAACCAAGTTTCTGTAAATGCGATGACGTCATACTCACATTGTGACACTGCTAGCAGCAGATCATTGGCTTTTGTGCGGAGGCCTCTTACGTTTTGTTGATAGATGGTAAATGAGCGATAGGCGATAGCGGGACTGATGTGATCAGCTGGGGACGGTGCATCGTTGTGCGAAAAATTAGTGATTTGTTCATTTTGAAAAGTAGAGTTATCTGAGTGACTAGAGCTTAATGGTGATATTGTTGTGTTGTTACATTTGATTTCCTCCTGACGTTGGTTGAAAGCGAAAGGGAGCGCGTGTATTCGAAGTGCGTTAGAAATCGAAATGTCCGAAAACAATCCCTTTTTGCCAGCTCGATTTCGATAGTGCCAAGTCTTTCAGCTGGGTGTCGACGCCAGCTTTAAAAGAGACAAATGTAAGTTCATCAAGCGATTTACCTTTTGGAACCAGCTTTACGACTTGAACAGCTTTGTCAGTATTCAAATTGTTTCTAACAAGTTTCTCTACTTGCTGCACTGTTGCCTGAGGATCAAAACCGGACAGGTATAACCAAAACAGCTGATCCTTTCTTGCAGCAGCTAACGGTATCGCATCATCAGCTTCGATTTCTCTGGTTCCTTCAGTAGTATTCACGCGCGGTGGTGATTCGTCGGGAATTAATAACCGTGGCCTTTTCCGCAGGTTTAAAGGTTTAATGGGATGTGGTGTAGTTGGCAGCGGCGTTCGCTCAAGTATTGTGTTAATCTTGGCAGTGTTCATTGCGACTTCTTTCCTTAACTCATCCAGCACTTTGTTCTGTTCGTCGACAATCGACTGCATAGCGATGTTTGTGGATGAGATCGCTTGACGAAAACAAGCATTTGCCATCATTTTGGTACAAGCTTTGCACATCCAAAACAGTTGGGAACAACTAGCTACAGCATCGCGAGTTTCTGCCGATATGTAAGCACACTTTAGGTGGAAAGAAGATTTGCAAAAACCATAGCACATAATTTCGTCGAGCTTTTCTAAGCCGCAGGCACAAGCACAACAAACCGACTCCATTGCTTTTTCGCGGGATCGACAATCAATATTACGGCAGCGTAACTTTTGGGTGATTTTTCACTAATAGTCGCTGGAAAACGTTGTACTCCAAATGGTACCGATGAGTTGCAACGAAATGCGTCCAATGAATAGTATTTCGCACAGAAACAATCCGGAAAACGTAAAAAAAAAACGGTAATTAGCAGTGAGTAAAACAATAACCAAACAATTTTGTTTAATGTCAAATAAAATTATTAACAATTTTCGACAAAAATCGTTGCAATCCTCAATTGCTAAGATAAGCTCTCTTTATAGCCAATAAGTTAGCAATTAAGTTAGTTGTAAGCTTACTTCCCCTTTTCTGACAAGTAGGTTTAAATCCCTACGAATGATAGGTCCTACTTGCGAAAGCAAACAAATCCTAACAATAAAAATTACAAATTTCTAACAGTGTTGAAAAGTCACCATGTGTGATTGGACACACATACTCATTATTTACTAATATTTATCATAAATACTTAAGCTACTAACAAATCCCCCCTTTAAAAAAAAACAATTTTGTTTACCTTCACACACACACCCAAATAGCTGAGTTCTTTCGATGTCTCATATGAAAGTCCATCAATTTTCAACGATGTTGGTGATTCTCCTGTAGGTGTTATGACTACGATTTTAGTTTTTGTAGGGTTCAGTGTCAGATCCATCTCCTCAAGATGTTTCTTTGATACGGGGACGATTATGTCTAACTGTTCTTTACTACAAGCGATTATTAATATATCGTCTGCGTAAACTAAGATTATGGGGTATCGAATGTTGTGTTCTTGGTCTAACACAAAAAAAAACAATTCTGCTGTTCTGCTTCCGTTTTTTTAGAACATCCCCTATAGTTAGATCAAACAAGTACGGGGACAGAGGGCACCCCTGTTTGATACCCTTTCCGCGGCTTTCCCTTGTTGATTTTTGCCCATTCCATAGCGTTTGATACGTCTCTTCTATAACACATTCAATGACTCTAGCTACTACACCGCCTAGAGCCCCTTTTTGATGCAAAATCTTTGGAAGATCTTTCAACGATATATTATCGAAAGCTTTGCTGATATCGATTGACATCAAGACTATATCATCTCCCGCATTCCATTTCTCTTCAAGTACCCTTTTAACAACGAAGAGATGGTCCATTGTTGATCGATTATGCAGGAATGCAGCCTGGTGATAACCTATGGGATGTGTGCAACTGATAAGCTCGTTTAGTTTCCAAGACGCATACATTTTGTATCCCGTACTAGTTAAGCAAATTCTGCGGTAATCGTTTTCGTTTTTTGGATGTGTTTGCTTCGGAATAGGGACCAGCAAAGTCTGTCTCCACGAGGACGGCAAATTGTTTTCCTCCCACACGCGTTGTCAGATGTTTTCGAATTCTGTGATTGCATTTGAGTTAGCATATTTAATAAGTTCTGCATTGACGCCATCCAAGCCTGGTGCTTTACCGTCTCTGCTTTTCCTCACTATTTTTGCTTTTCCTCACTATAATATGTAACTATGAGCCTTACTAATTCGTTCTCCAAGCTTGAAACTTTTTAAATTTTCGAAAAACATCCGTTGATCAATTTCTTCCTTTTTCCTGCACATTCGGGAAAATGTATTTTTTGCCGCTTTCAGTTTTTGTAAGATATTTTGATTGTACGGATGCAAATTTCTACGAAAAGACCACTTCTTAACGTCCGCCAGTGCTTTTCTACGAGATGGTGAGAGTGGTTTTTTATGTAACTCTGATATCGTTTTGTTAGCAGCCTGTTTTAGCTTTGAGACTAATAACTCCCATGCGTCCGAAACGCTTACATTCCGAGTGTCAATGATGTTACTGTCCATTGCTTAGTGATATTTTTCCCTATATTTATCGTCCTGCAGCAATTTCAAGTCCCATTTCTCATTGAATGCCATTCTTGGACTGTTTTCCGAAATGTTAATTAAGCAGGATAGCATTTTATGATCAGTGTTCACTGGCAAAATCCAATTTGCTTGAACCTTCTTTAGAAATATTCGACAGTTTACCTTGGTCATTATATGGTCAATCTGAGTTTCCTTATTTCCCCTGGCCCATGTGACTAACAGTGATTTGTTTGACATTGTGGTTCTTAAAGCAAGATTATGTCTCCGCAAGAAATATTTCAATTGTTCACCGTTAGCATTTGATCGTGTATGGCCAATAAACTTTCCAAATAAGTGTGTGTCTCCGTTTTTATTATCATCTTTGCCGACCTGGGCATTTGTATCACCGAGACAAATGAGGTTTTTCTGGTTCTGGACAGATAATACGCAACGACCAAAACTATTAAGAAATGTGGCAAATCCATG